>NW_021172782.1:7253-27197 GCF_002162155.2 Triticum dicoccoides
TACTGCCTTCAAGGCAACTGCTCTTATCCTTGTCATAACCTCGGTTAACACAGTTAGCCTTGCATGCAATGTTGCCACTAGCTCGGACTGGTGGCGAACAATACTCCACAGGTGTACACAGGTCAGTATCTGTGCACAAAGCATAATAGAGATACATATAACCCACCAGGAAAATATATGTTTGTGTATCAAAATACGAGTGAAAAGATCAGGAAAGGAAGAAGAAGACCATACCTATGTAACGCGCTGCTGCATGATCTGAGAAGACAGTGGTGGCCATGGCTACAAGAGCTACGAAGCATAGGGCCCGTGTGTAGTTCTGCATACATGCCATGGGAGATAGTTAGCTATTCTTTTTCTCCTAATGTTGTTCGTTGATTTTGCCGAATGCATGTTCTTTGTGTGGGTGCTTGTGTTTATATTGAGGGAAAGCTAGCAGTCTTCGAGATTAACACGGAAGAAAAATTTGGAGTGAATTTATTTCTTGCCTTCTATAGTTTTGTAGTAAATAAATGCCACATTGTATAGATGCTTGATATAATCTCCATAATAAATTCTTGCCTTTTAATCGTATTATGTATTAATGCACCCTTATCTGCATTGTGTTAATGCTTCCTTATCCTCATTAATCTCTATTTCTAATGGGGGAGTTGGTACTCTCGCCTCACTCCCATCAACTATAATGCAAACCTTATATTATGCCTGCGACCATCATACAAACGACCTTTTGCTGAAGCGTAACCAAGTTGGGCCAGCCCATTTGATGTGTGCATTAACTCAATCAAATCGGCACTTTCCAAAACAACTTCATGTGTTAACTCATTCAAATCAAATCATAAAAAAATCTCAACGAAATCCAAATTTTACTTGCCTTCCACTACTCATATCCAAATCAAATCAAATCTTACCAAAACATCGGCTATAGTCAAAATTGGTTGCCCAGTTGGCACATTCACACCTTTTTTGTTCTATGTTTTGTTTTTTGGTTTTCCTTTTTTATACTTTGTTTTTATAAGACCACCATATTATTTTGTTCTCGACACTTTAGATGGTCTTATAAAAAAAATGAAGTATAAAAATGTTGATTTCGTTTTATAAGACCAATAAAGTGTTGATTTGAATTGTCATGCTGGTCTTATAGTATGTCAAAAAGTGTAAAATGGGCAGTCAATTTTGACTATAAAGCCAATAAAGTGAAGATTTTTTATAGTCAAAAAGTGTTGATTTTGTTTTATAAGACCAACATATTATTTTTCTTCTATTTTTTATAAGACCAACATACTATTAGAATCAACACTTTCCGAAAACAAAATCCAAACAAATCGGCACTTTCCCAAAATAATGTCATGCATTAACTCAGTCAAATCAAATCTTAAGAAAATCTCACTGAAATACAAACTTCCACTACTCATACCCAAATCAAATCTTGCCAAAACATCAACTATAGTCAAAATTGGCCGGCCCATTTGAGACATGTGCGTGTATTTTTTTTCATTTTCTACTATGTTTTATTTTTTCGTTTTCTTTATTATGTTTCTTTTCTTATGACCAACATATTATTTTGTGCTCGGCATACTATTAGAATCGACACTTTCCGGAAAAAAACAAAACGAATCAGCACTTTCTGAAAACAACGTCAAGCATTAACTCAATCAAATCAAATCTTAACAAAATATTAACTAAAACCAAACTTTCCTTGCCTTCCATTACTCATAACCAAATCAAATCAAATCTTATGAAAAAATAACTATAATCAATGTTGCTGACCCATTTGACGTGTGCATGTATTTTTTTCTTCAAAGTTTTCCTTTTTGGTTCCTTCTTTATTCGGTTTTTCTATGACCAACCTATTATTTTGTGCTCGACATGTTATCAGAATCAACACAGACCTATATGCCATGGTGAGTTGGTAGGGTTGCCTCCATTCCGGTTAAACCTCCACCACCATTTTTTTAAACCAGCTTTTAGCCCACTTATGTACTTAATCTGGTTTTTACCTTCCAATTCTACACAAGTAATGTAGATCAATCTTCGATATATTTAGTAGATTTTTTATCAAAAGAAATCAATCTCGCTAATCATTCTTTAAAGACCAAATCTACAGAAAAGAATCAATGTTTGGTAAAACAATGCTACATTGATGGAAAGGAATCAATCACATGTCTATAATCTCTCTCTTTATTATTAAGGGCAATCTATTATTAAATGGCAATGCATAGTAGTCCTCGTTGGTTCACACAACTCCCATCAAACGAAGGGATACCCCGCCGATTTTTTATTGTTCCCCTCCCATTGGTTTAACTGAATTTTTTGTTCCTAATTTAGCATGCATCGCATGAGCCTATCTTTCATCTATCTTCAGCGGTCGATTCCCCACCGTGTAGGGATCCTCCTACAGAATGAGGTTGCGGCTCCGCCGCTCGATCCTCCTTTCCCTTGACTAGGGTTTCTATATCAAGCTGCCTAAACTACCATGTGCGCCTACCAATGGATGTCTGATGTCTACTACACAACCTTCTTCTTTTAGACGTTGTTGGGCCTCCAAGTGCAGAGGTTTGTAGGACAGTACAAATTTCCCTCAAGTGGATGACCTAAGGTTTATCAATCCGTAGGAGGCGTAGGATGAAGATGGTCTCTCTCAAGCAACCCTGCAACCAAATAACAAAGAGTCTCTTGTGTCCCCAACACACCCAATACAATGGTAAATTGTATAGGTGCACTAGTTCGGCGAAGAGATGGTGATACAAGTGCAATATGGATAGTAGATAATAGTATTTGTAATCTGGAATAATAAAAACAGCAAGGTAACGAATGATAAAAATGAGCGTAAACGGTATTGCAATGCGTTGAAACAAGGCCTAGGGTTCATACTTTCGCTAGTGTAAATCCTCTCAACAATACTAACATAATTGGATCACATAACTATCCCTCAACATGCAACAAAGAGTCACTCCAAAGTCACTAATAGCGGAGAACGGACGGAAGAGATTATGGTAGGGTACGAAACCATCTCAAAGTTATTCTTTCCAATCAATCTGTTGGGCTATTCTTATAAGTGTCACAAACAGCCCTAGAGTTTGTACTAGAATAACACCTTAAGACACAAATCAACCAAAACCCTAATGTCACCTAGATACTCCAATGTCACCTCAAGTATCCGTGGGTATGATTATACGATATGCATGACACAATCTTAGATTCATTTATTCAACCAACAGAAAGGACCTCAAAGAGTGCCCCAAAGTTTCTACCGGAGAATCAAGACGAAAACGTGTGCCAACCCCTATGCATAGGTTCCCAATGTCACGAAACCCGCAAGTTGATCACCTTAACATACATCAAGTGGCACGTGGTATCCCATTGTCACCATAGATATCGACGGCAAGACATACATCAAGTGTTCTCAAATCTTTAAAGACTCAATCCAATAAGATAACTCCAAAGGGGAAACTCAATTCATTACAAAAGAGAAGAGGGGGAGGAGAAACATAAGATCCAACTATAATAGCAAAGCTCGCGATACATCAAGATCGTATCATCTCAAGAACACGAGAGAGAGAGAGAGAGAGAGAGAGAGATCAAACACATAGCTACTGGTACATAACCTCAGCCCCGAGGGAGAACTACTCCCTCCTCGTCATGGAGAGCATCGGGACGATGAAGATGGCCACCGGTGAGGGTTCCCCCCCTTCGGCAGGGTGCCGGAACAGGGTCCCGATTGACTTTTGGTGGGTATCGAGGCTTCTGGCGGCGGAACTCCCGATCTATCTTGCATTCTGGAAGTTTTAGGGTATATGGACTTATATAGGTAGAAGAAGCACGTCAGGGAAGTCACGGGGGCCCCACGAGGCAGGGGCGCGCCATAGGGGGGGCGCCCCCCACCCTCGTGGGCAGCTCCCGTATCTTCTGACGTGGGTTCCAAGTCCATCAGGTGTGTTTCCTTCGAAAAATAACTTCTCCAGTTTATTTCATTCCGTTTCGACTTCGTCTGATATTCCTTTTCTTCAAAACACTTAAATAGGCATAAAACAGCAAATCTGGGCTGGGCCTCCGGTTAATAGGTTAGTCCCAAAAGAAATATAAAAGTGGATAATAAAGCCCAATATTGCCCAAAACAGTAGATAATATAGCATGGAGCAATAAAAAATTATAGATACATTGGAGACGTATCAATGCCATCCTTCTTCCACCATGTTGAGCGACCCCGACCCTCGACAGTGACTTTTGCCCGCTCTGCAGCTGGTTGAGGACCAGACAGGAAGGAGGAGGTGGAGGAGTTGTGGCATCACACTCTCCCCGGGCGATTTAACACTAGTAGAAAACAGGGCTTTGGTCCAGGCCGGGTCAGCCCATTAGTCCTAGTTCAGTCAAGAACCGGGACTAATGTGAGCATTTATCCCGGTTCGTGCGGCTAAGGCATTAGTCCCGGTTCACCTGGGCCCTTTAGTCCCGGTTCGTGCCACGAACCGGGACTAAAGGGTGCGATGCCCATTTGTCCCGGTTGGTGGCACCAACCGGTACTAATGGGTTTTGAGGCATTAGTACCGGTTCATGGCACAAACCGATACTAAAGGTCCCATTTTCAAACTCCACCCCCCCGGTGGACCGCCTTTTCAGTTTTAGAAGAAACAAAAGAAAATGATGGAAATGTCAAAAAAATAAAATAAAATAAGTTTCCCATGTGATATGTGGTCTACTTGTTGGGAAAATTTACAAATGTGAATTTCGACTTTATTTGCAAAATCTCTCTGGAATTTGTAAAATGGGCATAACTTTTGCATACGAACTCGGATTAAAAAGTTTTTTATATGAAAAATCATCTACTCGAAAAGTTACATCCGAAACATTTTCAAAATCCTCAAAAACCTAACAGAAAAAAAGTTACGGGGCTTTTAAGATCTAGAGTGGAAAAAATCGAAAAAATTACTAGTCAAATCTGGTCAAACAGTGGTCAAACTGTCGTCAAACAATGGTCAAACTAATTATTCTAGAATATTAGTGTTACTAAATAATTATATCAGTTATTTTGAATTTTGGTCAAATCTTGTCAAACTGTGGTCAAACAATGGTCAAACTAATTATTCAAGAAATATTAGTGTTACTAAATAATTATTGTTTTTTAAAAACAATAGTTTTAAACTCAAACAGTGAAATGTGTCACTTCATGCTAAAGCAAAATTCATGAAGGTTAATAGGATTGACATCTTACTATTGTCAGGAAAACAAGAAGTGCAGACTTGGAAACGAGAGAGAATAGAACCCGGAAGTTAAGCGTGCTCAGGCTGGGGGAGTGGGAGGATGGGTGACCGTTCGGGAAGTTAGATGATTTGGAATGATGAGGGGTGATTAGAGGATAAATTGAGCAGTGATGAGGGGTGGTGATTACACACTAGAGGTTAAAATAATTCAGAAATTTGAAAATCAAAAAAAATTCAAAAAAAAATTCATAAAATTTCCTTTTGTCCCGGTTGGTGTTACCAACCGGGACTAAAGGTGGAGCTCCATGTGGCCGCGCCCTTTAGTCCCGGTTCGAAAACCGGGACTAAAGGGCCTTACCAACCGGGACAAAAGCCCCTTTTTCTACTAGTGTAAAGTCAAATGCTCTACAACACCCGCTCGATTCGGGTCGTCCACACTCAGTCCTTCTGTTCTTGATTTGTGACAAGAGCCTCCATGGAAGTGGCATTTGGAGAATATTAAATTTGATGTATTACCGTAATAGGATTATTGTTGATTAAGCCTATTTATGTTTTTTGAAATTAAAGCAATAGAATATGAAATTTGAGTATGGCGGTTGTTCAACCAAAAATAATCTGGCGAGCAATAATAAAATGAAGAATGGCTTCCCGGACATTCCTCACGGTGGTGGTGGCCACAACGGCATCGCTAAGCAACGGGTGGCGATTGCGAGGACCACAACATCTCAGAGCGGTAGGTGGTGGTGGCGTCCCTGGGCCAGTGCATGGGCGGAGATGCCCCTCATGGCCAGTTCATGAAAACTCACATCCAATTAGCCATATATACCAGGATCTTTCCAACATGTTGTGCTTGCCAAAAGATAAAATGTAAAAAGAAAGGGTGAAGATCACCATGAATCTTATGCAAGGTAGGAGATAAAAGTAAAAGATAGGCCCTTCGCAGAGGGAAGCAGAGGTTGTCATGCGCTTTTATGGTTGGATGCACAAAATCTTAATGCGAAAGAACGTCACTTTATATTGCCACTTGTGATATGGACCTTTATTATGCAGTCTGTCGCTTTTATTTCTTCCATATCACACGATCGTATAAAGCTTATTTTCTCCCACACTAATAAGTCATACATATTTAGAGAGTAATTTTTATTGCTTGCACCGATGACAACTTACTTGGAGGATCTTACTCAATCCATAGGTAGGTATGGTGGACTCTCATGGCAAGACTTGTTTTAGGGTATTTGGAAGCACAAGTAGTATCTCTACTTGGTGTGATGAATTTGGCTAGCATGAGGGGGAAAGGCAAGCTCAACCATGTTGGATGATCCATGACAATATAATTTATCTCAGATGTAAGAAAGCATAACCCATTACGTTTTCTTCCTTGTCCAACGTCAACTTTTTAGCATGTCATATTTTAATGAGTGCTCACAATCATAAAAGATGTCCAAGATAGTATATTTATATGTGAAGACCTCTCTTTCTTTATTACTTCCAATTAATTGCAACGATGACCAAAACTATGTTTGTCAACTCTCAACAACTTTTATTCATCATACTTTTTCTTTGTGAGCTCATTACTCTCCATAAGATCCTTATGATCTCTTTGTTTCCCTTTTTTTATTTATTTCTCTTTTCTTTTATTCACTTAGGATCATGGCAAAATAATCAAGCCCTTGACTCAACACTAATCTTTATTATATAGCTCACGGACTCGATTACATAGAAGGATCATAAAGCAAAACTCAAAACTAGATCATGCCATAAACTTTATTCTACTAGATCAAGATATTACCAAAAGGATTGAACTAAGAAAAACGGTAAAGATAAAAGTGATGGTGATACGATACTAGGGCACTCCCCCAAGATTGGCAGTTGCCAAAGGGAGTGCCCATACCAGATACTCAATTCTTCTTTGTTGGTGGAGAAGGTGATGGTTTTGTTGATGGCGTAGGCTTGTCGTCCTTCTTCCAAGGCATAGGCTCACCATCATAGAAGGATGATCGAGTCTCCTGAAACCTCAAATCTGCAGCCAAACTCATCCTCTTGAATCTATATTCATACTCACAGTTTTGATTTTGCAGGTCATAGATCTAGGCTTGGAGGTGCTCGATTTTCTCATGAAGCTTGAAGAGGGCCTCCCCAATGTCCTTGACGTCCAACTTGTGGTTGTTGGTGAACTCCGTGATCATAATGTGATCGAAATCGAGTCCATGCTCCACCATCTCCTGACACTTGAAAACTTCTTGCTCCAATGCCTCGAGCCTTGCCTCCGTGCTTTAGGTCTTCCTTGGTCCCTCAACATCGCGGATGTGCAACAACCCCTCACGCATCTCAATGGTTTGAGGGTGTTGCAGCACCTCCGCGAGGTAGGGGCTGATGACCTTCTCGAAGAACTGGTCCTTGGGGGCACTTGACGACGACATGACGTCCTAGATCTGTCAGAAAAACAGCTCGAAATAAAGACATGAGATTTTTGAGTGATACGGGAGTCAAAACCTCCGGGAGATTATATAATGAATTTTTACCGACCAAAATACGTGTCGTGTAAGAAAACGGAGTCCGGAAAGCGCACGAGGTGCCCACGAGGTAGGGTGGCGCGCCCTCCACCCTCGTGGAGCCCTTATGTCCTTCCCGGACTGCTTATTATTTTTCTATTTTTCTAAATATTCCAAAACGGAGAAATACTTCCTTAAAACTGTTTTGGAGTCGGTTTACTTACCGTACCACATACCTATTCCTTTTCGGAGTCTGAAACGTTCCGGACAGTGTCCCTTATGTATCCCTCCGGGGTTACGGTTTCAATAACATTGGTTTCAACATTTATGGGATTACCTGAGATATAATGTTTGATTCTTTGACCGTTCACCACCTTTGGATTTGTGCCTTCGAAGTTGTTGATTTTTATGGCACCGGAACGATAGACCTCCTCGATAACGTAAGGACCTTCCCATTTAGAGAGAAGTTTTCTTGCAAAAATCTTAAACGAGAGTTGTATAGCAATACATAATCACCTACATTAAAGTCACGCTTTTGTATCCTTTTATCATGCCATCTTTTAACTTTTTCTTTAAACAACTTGGCATTTTCGTAGGCTTGGGTTCTCCATTCATCGAGTGAGCTAATATCAAATAACCTCTTCTCACAGGCAAGTTTAAAATCATAATTGAGCTCTTTAATAGCCCAATATGCCTTGTGTTCTAGTTCGAGAGGTAAGTGACATGCTTTTCCATAAACCATTTTATATGGAGACATACCCATAGGATTTTTATATGCAGTTCTATAGGCCCATAATGCATCATCAAGTTTCTTGGACCAATTCTTTCTAGACCTATTGACAGTCTTTTGCAAAATTAATTTGAGCTCTCTATTACTCAATTCTACTTGACCACTAGACTGAGGGTGATAAGGAGATGCAATTCTATGATTAACATCATATTTAGCAAGCATTTTATGGAAAGCACCATGAATAAAATGTCAACCACCATCAGTCATTAAATATCTAGGGACTCCAAATCTTGGAAAAATAACTTCTTTAAGCATTTTAATAGAAGTGTTATGATCAACACTACTAGTTGGAATAGCTTCTACCCACTTAGTAACGTAATCAACAGCAACTAAAATATGTGTATATCCATTAGAGGCAGGAAAAGGTCCCATATAGTCAAAGCCCCAAACATCAAATGGTTCAATAACGAGTGAATAGTTCATAGGCATTTCTTGACGTCTACTAATATTACCAATTCTTTGACATTCATCACAAGATAAGACAAACTTATGGGCATCCTTGAAGAGAGTAGGCCAATAAAACCAGATTGCAATACCTTATGTGCAGTTCTATCTCCAGCATGGTGTCCTCCATAAGCTTCGGAGTTACACTTGCGCAGGATCTGTTCCTGTTCATGCTCAGGTACACAACGTCTAATAACACCATCTACTCCTTCTTTATAAATATGTGGGTCATCCCAAAAGTAATGTCTCAAATCATAGAAGAACTTTTTCTTTTGCTGGTATGTGAAACTAGGTTGTATAAATTTGGCAATAATGTAATTAGCATAATCAGCATACCATGGAGCAGTATGAGAAGCATTTATGACATTTAATTGCTCATCAGGAAAACTATCATCAATAGGTAGTGGGTCATCAAGCACATTTTCTAACCTAGACAAGTTGTCTGCAACGGGGTTCTCAGCTCCCTTTCTATCAACAATATGTAAATCAAATTCTTGTAGCAAGAGAACCCATCTAATAAGTCTAGGTTTAGCATCTTTCTTTTCCATAAGATCTTTAATAGCAGCATGATCAGTGTGAATAGTTACTTTAGAATCAACAATATAAGGTCTGAACTTATCACAAGCAAATACAACTGCTAAGAATTCTTTTTCAGTAGTAGCATAATTTCTCTGAGCATTGTCTAGAGTTTTATTAGCATATTGAATAATATTTAATTTCTTATCAACTCTTTTCCCTAGAACAGCACCTACAGCATAATCACTAGCATCACACATAATTTCAAAGGGTAAATTCCAATCAGGTGGCTGAACAATAGGTGCAAAGATCAATGCTTTCTTAAGTATTTCAAATGCTTCTACACAATCATCATCAAAGACAAATGGTATATCTTTTTGTAATAAATTAGTCAGAGGCCGAGAGATTTTTGAGAAGTCCTTAATGAACCTCCTGTAAAATCCGGCGTGACCAAGGAAACTTCTTATACCTTTGATGTCCTTAGGGCATGGCATCTTTTCAATAGCATCAACCTTGGCTTTATCAACTTCAATACCTCTTTCAGAAACTTTATGCCCCAAGACAATACCTTCGTTAACCATAAAGTGTGTCACATCCCTAGCTGCTGGTAGTGCTCTAGGCTAGCTTCATGTGTGCATCATGTCTATATTTTTGAAACTTGAATTGAGGAATTTAGAAGCCTCAAAACCCTAAATAACAGAAGGGCAAAAACCCTAAAATCTCATTCATTGTTCCAAAATGCTCTTCTTAGATGTTTAATATTTTTGGCAAGGGTTCTGGTCCCAACCAAAATACTGAACATTTTTAAGGACTTAATCTTGGGACTTTGAATTTAAATCATTAGCTATTTGAATTTGAATTATATTCATATAATTAGAATATAATTTCAAATACCCCTGAAATATTTTATGAGCTTTTGGAAAAGTCCATCTAGCAAAATAAAAATGTTCAGAGGAGTTTTTGGCATTGTTTGGATTATTTTAAATTCAAAACAGTGGCAAAATAAATTAATAAAACAAACAGAACAGAAATTTAAAAAAAGAGCACAAGCCTACCTGGCGCTCACCTGGTAGCCAAACCGGCCCAGCACTGTAGCTGGCCGGCCCAGCCCGCCACCGCTACCCCCCTGTCGTCTTCCTCCCTGCCAGGAGGACGGCCACGCGCCCCGGCCACCTCCTCCCTGCCTGGCTGCCTCCTCCTCCCCTGGTCGCCTCCCGCGACGCCACGCAGCCCCTGGCTCCCTCTCTCACTCTCCTCGCTCCTTCCCTCCGTCCCTATCCCCCTCTGCTCCCTCTCCCTCCCGTGACCGAACGGAGCCCGTCGCCGCCGACCAGCGCTCGCACGGCCGCAGCCGTCCCAAAGCCTCTCCGACATGCCCTCGAGCTCCGCCGGTCCTCCCTCGTCCTCCTCGTCGTCTCACGCGACCAGAAGAGCCCCGGAACGCCGCCCCCGACGTTTTCCCCTCGCCAGCCGCCGAGGATCTTCACCGTCGATTCGCCACCATCGACGCTTCCCCGGCCCCGTCGTCTGCACCGGCCAACTCCCCGTGAGCTCCTCTTCCTTCTCCCCCTTCCCGTTCTCTCGTTTGCACGCCGTAGTTGCCGCCTTGCCAACGACCGAAACCCGTCGCCGCCCGCGCTCGTCGTCGGCGAAGCCTCGGTGACCTTTTGGTCCCGTGCGTGCACCCGTTGCGCTCGCAACGTTCCGTAGAGCAGAACTAGCGTGACAGCCGGCTCGTTTGCAAGCCGCAGCGCCAACCCCGCACCACCCGTAGCTCCGGCCGCCGCCACGAGCTCGACTCCGGCGAGCATGATCCACCCCAGCCCCTCCCATTTGGCTCTCTGGATGCGCAAGAGCGAGGGCTATGCCCTGGTGCCCTCAGCGCGCGAATCCGATGCCCTAGCGCAAGTCCGGCGTGCCCCGCCGTGCTCTGTGGTCGTCGCCGGCGAAACTCCGGCGGGAGCTGATGTGGCTCCATCATTAGGAGTTAACTCAGCTAGTTAATCAACCTACAGCCACTGACAGTGGGCCCCACCCCTGGTCAAACCCCAGTCAGCGTTGGGTTTGACCGGGATTAGTTCCTGTGTCACTGACGTGTGGCCCCCACACGTCAGGTTTGACTCTGGGCAACCCAGTTGACCTGCTGACCTCAGCCTTACGTCATGCTGACGCAGTAAGTATTTTCTGGAATTAGGATAAATCAGAAAAGGTTTATAAATTCCAGAAAATGATTTAAACTTCAAAAATGCATAGAAATTCAACCGTAGCTCAGAATGAAATAATTTATATATGAAAAATTATCAGAAAAATCCAATCTATCCATCTGTACCATTTTCATGCATGTTAGAACAACATATCACTACTGTTTAGGACAAATGAAGTGAATGGCATTTAAATAATCACATATGGGGTTTGAATTTGAATCTTGTATTCAAACCAACCCCATTTAACTTGTTGCTAGATGCATTAGCCCAAAACACATTCATTTTGCCATGTCATGATCATGCATCATATTGTGCATTGCATTGATTGTGTTTCTTCTGTGTTTGCCGGTGTTGTTCCCCCTCGGTAGACGTTGTACCAACGATGTGATCGTTGACACTGATGAAGACTCAATGTTATCTTCAGAAGTGCCAGGCAATCAAAAACCCCTTGTTCATTCCGATAAAATCCCACTCTCTCGCCCCTGCTCTCTTTTACTGCATTAGGACAACAACGACATATTTGTTACTTGCTGCGGTAGCTGAACCCCTTTATCCTTTGCATGACCTGTCATTGCCACAGTAAATAGATGAAACCCACTAGCATGAGTAGGAGTTGTTTGAGCCCTGATGTGCCTACTCATTCATGCTTGTTTGTCATGCCTGCTACTGCTTAGAGTTGAGTCAGGTCTGATTCATCGGGGATGAATCAGAGGTGTGTGAACATGTCCTACCATTGAGAGCTAAGTGTGTGAACACGATTTGGTAAAGGTAGCGGTGAGAGGCCATGTAGGAGTACATGGTGGGTTGTCTCATTGGAGCCGTCCTTAGGAACTGAGTTCTGTGTTTGTGATCCATGACCAGCTACTACCACACATTGGAATGCTTAAGTGCCCCTCTCAACTTATTAATCAACTTGATCTCTGTCCAGGAGTTGCAATTAGTTTCTGGTGTTTGTAGGTAGTGTTAGTAGTCTACCAAGTGCCACCCGGTACAGGTGGGCTTGGGACAGACTAGGCACAGTGGCCCGGTGTACCAAGTAGCACCCGGATGGTGGGCTTGGGAACCCTGCTCACATCGTTTGGGGCCGTGAGCGACACCCCGGCCGGATCTCCTTGCGGATGGAACCCGAATAGGCGATAAACCTGGACTAGAGACTTGTTCGGTTAGTCAGGTCGTGGCCGACTCCCTCGCCCGGCTTCCGCTTGAAGGTTGCCGAGGTACATGACGTGTACATGGCGATAAGTGGCGAAAGCGTGTGTGAAGAAGTACACCCCTGCAGGGTTATCATTATCTATTCGAATAGCCGGATTCCTCGGATATGGAAACTTGGACCCCTTGCATAGTTCATAGACAAGTGAAAGTGGATACTCTAAAATACGCAAGATAAGCGTGAGTGCTATGGATGGCGTTCTCGTAGGGAGACGAGAGCGGATCCATAGTGGTGTATTGATATGGTGAATATGTGGACTCGTGTGCGCCACCTCAAAAGAGTTGCATTGCAGTCGTAGTTCAGGATAGCCACCGAGTCAAAGCTGGCTTGCTGCAGTCAAACTCCACCATCCCCTTTGTTGATAATGATGCATATGTAGTTAGTTCTAATGTAAGTCTTGCTGGGTACATTTGTACTCACGTTGCTTAATTTATGTTTTTGCAGAGAGACTTCAGTCTCGCTAGTAGTTCCGCTTGGACTTCGACGTTTAGCTTGTTACCTCAGCTACGATCTTGTGCCCTCGGCAGGATCTGGTAGATAGTCAGGCTTCTCAGCCTTTTTCATTTATAGTTGTCTGTACTCAGACATGTTAAGCTTCCGTTTGTGCTTTGACTTGTATGCTCTGATTGTTGGGTCATGAGACCCATGTTTGTAATATCTCGCTCCTCGGAGCCTATTGATTAAATACTTGAGTCGTAGAGTCATGTTGTGATGCCATGTTGTGTTTGCACATATCGAGCATATTGTGTGTATGTTATTGAAATGCTTGGTATGTGTGGGATCTGACTATCTAGTTGTTTATCCTTAGTAGCCTCTCTTACCGGGAAATGACTCCTAGTGTTTCCACTGAGCCATGGTAGCTTGCTACTGCTCCGGAACACTTAGGCTGGCCGGCATGTGTCCTTCTTCGTTCCTGTGTCTGTCCCTTCGGGGAAATGTCACGCGATGAATACCGGAGTCCTGCTAGCCCAGTGCTACAGCCTGGATTCACTCGCTAATGACCGACACGTTCGATGTTGGGTCATGGATGCTTGTCCCTGTAAGTCTGTGCCACTTTGGGTTTACGACTAGCCATGTCAGCCCGGGCTCCTTATCATATGGATGCTAGCGACACTGTCATATACGTGTGCCAAAAGGCGCAAACGGTCCCGGGCAAAGGTAAGGCGACACCCGTGGAAATACCGTGCGTGAGGCCGCAAAGTGATATGAGGTGTTACATGCTAGATCGATGTGGAATTGAGTCGGGGTCCTGACAAAGTGGCACTTTTCCCAATTCAAGACAAGATTAATTTCTTCACATCTCTACAAAACTCGATCAAGGTTGCTCAAGCAATCATCAAAAGAAGATCCATAGACGGAAAAATTGTCCATGAAAACCTCGCAAATCTTTTCACAAAAGTCAGAGAATATAGCCATCATGCATCTTTGAAAGGTAGCAGGTGCATTACATAAACCAAAAGGCATATGTCTATAAGCAAAAGTACCAAAAGGGCAAGTAAAAGTAGTCTTTGATTGATCCTTGGCTGACATAGGTATTTGAGAGAAACTAGAATAACCATCTAGAAAGAAAAAATGTGTATATTTGGATAATATTTCTAGCATTTGATCGATAAAAGGTAAGGGGTAATGATCCTTTTTAGTGGCCTTATTTAATTTGCGGAAATCAATTACCATCCTATAACCTGTAATAATTCTTTGAGGAATCAATTCATCTTTATCATTAGGAACGACAATAATACCTCCCTTCTTAGGGACACAATGAACAGGACTTACCCACTAACTATGAGCAACGGGATAGATTATACCTGCCTCAAGGAGCTTTAGTATTTCCTTTCTTACAACTTCTTTCATTTTAGGATTCAGCCGTCGTTGATGATCACGAACTGGTTTAGCATCTTCTTCCAAATTTATTTTATGTTGACATAGAGTGGAACTAATGCCCTTAAGATCATCAAGAGTATACCCAATAGCAGCACGGTGCTTCTTCAGAGTTTTCAATAATCTCTCTTCCTCATGCTCTGAAAGGTTAGCACTAATAATAACAGGATATATCTTTTTCTCATAAAGATAAACATATTTAAGAGTATCAGGCAACAGTTTAAGCTCAAACACGGGGTCACCCTTGGGTGGAGGAGGATCCCCTAGGATTTCAACAGGCAAATTGTGTTTCAGAATAGGTTCCTGTTTAAAGAATACTTCATCTATTTCCCTTTTTTCATTCATAAAATCTCATTTTCATGGTCTAATAAATATTGCTCTAAAGGATCACTAGGAGGTACGGCAATAGAAGCAAGACCAATAATTTCATCCTTACTAGGTAATTCTTCTTCACGGTGTTGTCTACTAAATTTAGAGAAATTAAATTCATGAGACATATCATCTAAACCAATAGTAACAACATCCTTTTTGCAATCTATCTTAGCATTAACAGTGTTTAAGAAGGGTCTACCAAATATAATGGGACAAAAGCTATCTTGTGGGGAACCAAAAACAAGAAAATCAGCAGGATATTTAGTTTTCCCACACAAGACTTCAACATCTCTAACAATTCCCATTGGTGAAATAGTATCTCTACTGGCAAGTTTAATTTTGACATCAATATCTTCTAACTCAATAAGTGCAATATCATGCATAATTTTTCTATATATGTTAATAGGTACTGCACTAGCACTGGCACCCATATCACATAAGCCATGATAATAATGATCTCCTATTTTAACAGAAATAACAGGCATGCCTACCACAGGTCTAGGTTTATTTTTAGCACAAGGTTTAGCAACTATAGCAGTTTCATCACAGAAATAAATAACATGCCCATCAATATTATCAGCCAAAAGATCTTTAATAATAGCAATATTAGGTTCAACTTTAACTTGCTCAGGAGGTGTATATGTTCTAATATTGCTTTTACGAACCACAATTGAAGCTTTAGGATGATCCTTTATCCTAACAGGAGAAGGTGGTTTCTCAACATAAGAAGTGGGAACAATAGGATCATTATAAGTGATAATCTTTTCTTCAACTTTAATAGGTGCACCTACTTTTACTTCTATGGGAGGATGATATTTAAACCACTTCTCCTTGGGGAGATCAACATAAGTAGCAAAAGATTCACACAAAGAAGCTACTATCTCAGAGCCAAGTCCATATTTAGTGCTAAATTTACGAAAAACATCGGTATCCATAAAAGATTTAACACAATCAAACTTAGGTGTCATACCTGACTCCTTACCTTCGTCGAGGTCCCAATCTTCAGAGTTGCGCTTAATTCTTTCCAATAAATCACATTTGAATTCAATAGTCTTTGTCATAAAAGAACCAGCACAAGAAGTATCGAGCATGGTGCGATTGTTATCAGAAAGCCGAGCATATGAATTTTGAATAATCATCTCTCTTGAGAGCTCATGATTGGGGCATGAATATAACATTGATTTAAGCCTCCCCCAAGCTTGAGCGATGCTTTCTCCTTCGCGAGGCCAAAAATTATATATATAATTGCGATCACGATGAACAAGATGCATAGGATAAAACTTCTGATGAAATTCCAATTTCAATCATTTGTAGTTCCATGTCAATTCATCTTCCTTCAAAGATAAAGGGAAGACCTTCTTATTAACAACATCTCCAGGTACACCTGCAAGCTTAAATAATCCACAAACTTCATCAACATATATTAGGTGCTCATCAGGATGCATTGTTCCATCTCTTGCAAAAGGATTAGCTAGCAGTTTTTCTATCATACCCGAAGGAATTTCAAAGCAGACATTTTCATTTTCATTTTCAGTAGGTTCACTAGGTTGAGGGGAAACTCTTTACTCTACTGGTCGGGGTGAAGATACCCCAAACAAGCCCCTCAGAGGATTACTTTCCATAGTAACAAGTGACAATAAATTTCAACACACTATATAAAATTTTCCTTACCAAATTCCACCTACCAAAGGCGCTTCACTCCCTGGCAATGGCGCCAGAAAAGAGTCTTGATGACCCACAAGTACAGGGGATCTATCGTAGTCCTTTCGATAAGTAAGAGTGCCGAACCCAATGAGGAGCGGAAGGAAATGATAAGCGGTTTCTAGCAAGGTATTCTCTGCAAGTACTGAAATAAGTGGTAACAGATAGTTTTGTGATAGGATAATTTGTAACGAGCAACAAGTAACAAAAGTAAATAAAGTGCAGCAAGGTGGCCCAATCCTTTTTGTAGCAAAGGACAAGCCTGGACAAACTCTTATATAGAGAAAAGCGCCCCCGAGGACACATGGGAATATCGTCAAGCTAGTTTTCATCACGGTCATATGATTCGCGTTCGGTACTTTGATATTACTTCCCAATGCCTTCCTCTAGGCCCAAATAATGGTGAAGTATTATGTAGTCGACGTTCACATAACACCACTAGAGAAGAGACAACATACATATCATCAAAATATCGAACGAAAACCAAATTCACATGACTACTAATAGCAAGACTTCTCCCATGTCCTTAGGAACAAACGTAACTACTCACAAAGCATATTCATGTTCATAATCAGAGGGGTATTAATATGCATATAGGATATGAACATATGATCTTCCACCAATTAAACCAACTAGCATCAACTACAAGGAGTAATTAACACTACTAGCAACCCACATGTACCAATCCCGGACTTGAAGACAAGAATTGGATACAAGAGATGAACTAGGGTTTTGAGAGGAGATGGTGCTGGTGAAGATGTTGTTGGAGATTGCCCTCTCCCAATGAGAGGAGCGTTGGTGATGACGATGACGATGATTTCTCCCTCCCGGAGGGAAGTTTCCCCGGCAGAATAGCTCCGCTAGAGCCCTAGATTGGTTCCGTCAAGGTTCCGCCTCGTGGCGGCGGAGTTCCGTCCGAGAAGATGGCTTATCATTTTTTTCCTCATCGAAAGACTTCATATAGTAGAAGATGGTCATCGGAGGGCCACCAGGGGGCCCATGAGGTAGGGGGCGCGCCCAGGGGGTAGGGCGCGCCCCCCACCCTCGTGGGCAGGGTGTGGCCCCCCTGGTGAACTTCTTGCGCTCGGTATTTTTTATATATTCTGAAAACGTCTTCCATGAAGTTTCGGGACTTTTGGAGCTGTGCAGAATAGGTCTATAATATTTGCTCCTTTTCCAGCCTAGAATCCCAGCTGCCGGCATTCTCCCTCTTTATGTAAACCTTGTAAAATAAGAGAGAATAAGCATAAGTATTGTGACATAATGTGTAATAACAGTCCATAATGCAATAAATATCGATATAAAAGCATGATGCAAAAATGGACGTATCAGGATGTGGGAGAGGAACTTTAGTGCTTGTTGTAACGTGCTTGTGGCATTTCACGCCTTCTGCCCATAGTAACACATGGTCATTTCTTTGCCACTGTAGACCCATGGTGAAGGTGAGGTGGACATCATCCGGATTTAAAGAAGAGGGCTCCAACAAGAAATGACCTGCTACGGTAGGAAACTAAGCAGGCAGGGGAGTCCGGCAAGAAAACAAAGGGTGCATTGTGGGGTGGGGTTTTTGTGTACAGCGGGCCCGTGTGGTCTGGATTTGGGGAAGCCCAGGATGTCCAAATATTGAATTTTAAAGAGCCTACTGGATACTCACAGGCCTTAATCATTCGTTTAATTCATTTATATGCATTATAGCACGTAGCAAGGCACGGGCGTTCTATTAGTAATATATAAAGTCAGGTCCAGTAATTGTAATAGACAGGTTATATTTTCTACAGGTTAGACAACATGTATATCAAATATTAAGCGGCCCTCTTTGGGTGCCGTCTATAGCTATTTTGTGTGAATTTTCTACTTGAAAGTTGCACTTGGCTTGAGGTCTATCGTCACCGGCGGGTTGTGTGTTGGTTACGTCTATTTCAGCGGGAGTTTTCTCGTGTGTCGAGGGGTTGTCCGTTGGTCGTTGTTACCTTTATCTTAGGTTACGCGTATTGCTCGTGTAATTGGGAGTATTTTTTATTGGTGAATATTGGCGAAGTTCGTTGCATCGTAAAAGATCAAGCCAAATCAGCGGTGCATCCGAGCTCGTGTACTCATCAGTTGGTATCAGATTTCTGGGTTTATTATGATGTAAATTTTTTCCCCATCAATTTAGTGGTACAGATTCTAAAATTGCAATGAGGACGGAGTACTGCTTGGACGGTGATATGTCACAATGTGAAAAGGACCCATTGCGTCCACTTTCATGGTTACAAATCTACACAAGAGTGGAGGTTGGAGCAACTACTTGTGCTACAATGTTGGATCGTTCTTCAAAAATAAATTCGGTGAGTAAATCTTTGATTGATGCATTACAATTATCAACGACCGAACATCCAGAACCATATAGACTTTTGTGGCAAGGGAATTTTGTGACTATAAAAAATCAAGTAGAGGTGTGTTTCAGATTTTGTGGCCACACGGATTTTGTACTGTGTGATGTTCTTCCTCAGCATATGTCTGTGTGTACCTTTATACTTGGTCAATCTAGGACAGAAAAGAGAGAGCTGCAGACTGATAAATCTGGCACATTTTCTTGGAGGAAATTTAAGTTTGTTTGTCAAGGATAGTGGTCTTATTTTGAAGCATATTCTTCCGAATAATATTTGGAGGACCGTAAGAGGCGAGATCATGCACATGCTGCAATTGATGCAAAGAAACACCAAGAGAAGATGAAAGAGTTGGGAGGAAGAAAAGTTAAGGGAGGCCGAGACTGCTAATTTTTTCACCTCAAAAACCATGATTGATGCAACTGCTCGGGTGGAGGTCTCAAAACTGAGAACGGTTTTGTTTCAAGGAGGAGAGAATGATATGACCAGCTTTATTAATGTTCATACTGACAATGATAATGTACAAGCTGCTGGTCAGTATCAAGTCATCGTTGCTCCATTAGTTACTGTTAACAATACATATGCTGGAACAGATCTGCGGCTGAGTTAGGAAGGCAAGTATGGGCTAGTTAATATAACATGTACGCATGCTGATACAATTCATGGTTTGACAAGAAGTCTTCATGGCTTTGGCTTGGATCGGAAGAAAAGGAATCAAGATGGAAGTATCTATATCTATACTACTATTAAACAATCAAACTGATTCTTTC
>NW_021172782.1:27207-28697 GCF_002162155.2 Triticum dicoccoides
TCAGATTGGGGTGGTTCGGTTGTGGTGATCAAGATCAGGTCAGACGATGGTGGTAGTTGTAGACCTGTAGTGGCCCACCATGGCTCCATGACGTTGAAGGTCAGATGCGGCGGAGTTCATCCCTCCAGATCTAATGGTTGACTTCAGTGTGAGATGCAGATTAAGGAGGACCACTTGATACAGAGGGATGGTTGTGTAGCGGTGGCGGTTGCAAATCTCATGTAGCTGTCAGGATCACGGAGAAGTCGGTCTCGACCTTCGGGGTGAAGAGCCCAGGTCTGACCCAAGGTGGTCATACCTAGCAATGGCGATATTTTTTTCTTATGTTTTACCTTGTTGAAGGCATTGCTGGATATGCTCGGACTGGTTCTTTAGGGTGAAAATATAGATTCTTGCCTTGTTGGTTGGATCCGGTGACAACGGTGCTTGAGCGTCGCTCCCTTCTCGAAGGCGTTGCTGTTAAGAGCATCATCGTCCATATGATGTCATGAGATGGTTGGTGCGGATATGGTCATTGTTGTAGTTTGCCGATTCCTGATCTAATTGTTAGGGTTTTATTTTTTATTTTTGTCTACGCATAGCTGCGGTTTTATATGACCGCTATTTGTCGGTGAGCATAAGCTAGCCTTGACTTTTTTGTTCGAATCAAATTTGTTGGTTCTGAGTTTTCCACCAATATACGAGCCATCGTTGCCTTCATGGTTATAGGTGGGGGTAGCTTGGGCTTCAAGCCTGGGATCAAGCATGCAAACCCGTCGGACGATATTCGAGGGGAATGAAGCAAGAACTTCATGTGCTTGTTCTCTTGGGCCTTTTTTTTGCCCAATAGCATGAGTAACTACTCGCTCAGTCACTATATAATACAGCCTCCGTTCCTAAATATTTGTCTTTTTAGAGATTTCAAATGGACTACCATATATAGATGTATATAGACATATTTTAGAATGTAGATTCACTCATTTTGTTCCGTATGTAATCCCTTGTTGATAGAAAAACAAATATTTAGAGACGGAGGGAGTATGTGTGTTATTTTAATACGTGCATTGCACGTGCATGATTACTAGTGCATGTACAAGGAGTCCAATACATGCATGTGCATGCAAATGATACATACACTAGCACGTTCGATCAAGGTGTGTATCAATTTGGTTGTTTCTTTTGGTTGCCACGTCCAAAAGTAGTCCAAGTTGTACACGCACTTGAGTACTACTTTCTTGAGATTAACCGAAGAATCCTAAGCTGCTACTAGAGGCGCTCCAAGTATTCAGTCAACTTGTTAGGCAAGTTTCTAGAGGTCGAATAATATATAAAGTCAGGTCCGGTCATTTGGTCATTGTAATAGACAGGTTAAACAATATGTGTATCGAATATTAAGCGGCCCTCTTTAGGTGCCGTCTTTAGTTATTTTGTGTGAATTTTCTGCTTGAAAGTTGAACTTGGCTCGAGGTCCGCCGTTACCGGCTGGTTACATCTATTTTGGCGGGAGGTTT
>NW_021172782.1:30666-32841 GCF_002162155.2 Triticum dicoccoides
TTTTTTTGTTAAATATAGTCAAACTACTTATTCAAGAAGTATTAATGTTACTACATAATTATTCAAGAATATTAGTGTTACTAAATAATTATTTTAATTTTTTGAATTTTGATCAAATCTGGTCAAACTATGGTCAAACTGTGGTCAAACTATGGTCAAACTATGGTCAAACTGTGGTCAAACTATGGTCAAACTTATTCAAGAAATATTAGTATTACTAAATAATTACTGTTTTTTAGAATAATAGTTTCAAACTCAAACAGTGAAATGTGTGACTTCATGCTCAAGCTAAACTCCTGAGGGTTAATAGGATTGACATCTTACTATTGTCAGGAAAACAATAAGTGCAGACTTGGAAACGAAGGAGAATAGAACCCGAAAGTTAAGCGTGCTCGGGCTGGAGTAGTGAGAGGGATAGGTGACCGGTCGGGAAGTTAGATGATTTGGAATGAGTGATCCACACTTGAGCAGTTAAGAGAGGTGATTAGAGACTAAATCACCAAATAATTCAGAAAAATTAAAAATCGAAAAATTAAAAATTAAAAAAAAATTCAAAATTTTCAAAAAAAAATTCAAAAAAACCCTTTAATACCGGTTGGTAACACCAACCGGTACTAAAGGTCCCCCATACCAGGGCGCGAGCTCACGCCACGTGGTGGCACTTTAGCGCCGGTTCATGCCGAACCGGTACTAAAGGGGGGGCTTTAGTGCCCACCAATTAGTGCCGGTTATGAAACCGGCACTAAAGGCCCTTACGAACCGGTTTTAAAGCTCCATTTTCTACTAGTGCAGCGCGCCAAGCGGCCCCTATTAGCCCGACTGTTGGAACCGCCCAGTCCGCCTAGGCGCTCCGGTGCCGTGGCCTACCTCTGCACGCCCGCCCGGCCGCTGCCCGTGCACCACCGGCCAGCAGCGCATACCCTGATCCCCAATTCCCCCATGGGTGCTTACTTTCTCTGAATCTCTGGTTTAGATAAATTTACATCGAATTCGACAAGATTTTCGGTACAAATCTGAATTTGTCTAGACCCGGAAGCTCCTCCTGTCCTTCATGCTACTTCAATTCAGTGGAGTCTTGAGACTGCAGGCATGCGGCAGCCCCGGTTTCAATTTGTCCAGAGACAGGAGTCAGGCAGCCATGTAATTCTTTATTTGTACAACACTACACCAGCGCGTAGTATGTTCAATTATTACCCATACCATATAGAAATACATAGGGGCAGTAGGCACTACATTGATTTTTATTTTAGAATTATTGAAGAATTTTTATTGTACAACAACACAACTAGAACTTCTAAAGGTTTTCAGTATGTTTGTAAGACCACATTGATCTATTTCTATATGGTATTGGCAACCATGACACAATGTGCGTACGCAGCCTGGTGGTGACAAACTGGTTGTTTGGACATCTTCATGTATTCCATGATTCTATCTTGCAGGTGCACGTCAACAAAGGTGCCTACAGCCGGTGGACGCTTGGGTCCTTTGCCAAAAGTGAATCCCATATCCAGGTAAAAAAATAGGTGTTTTGTGAATTTTCATGTGTTTATAGCACCTCAATTTTTCGTAATTGCTCATTGGTGTATAGTGATGCACTATGAAGTAAGTTATCCGCCCCCCACAAAGACACGTCAAGCCTGCAAAGGTAGTTTCACCGCCAAAACCACATTTTTTTCTACCATATGCACTCAAATATTTTGTATTTCCCTTGGGATTTCGGTGGATTTGAACATAACGTTTGTTTGCACTGAATCGTGTTGCATAAGAGGTAGGAGAAAATTAGCGAGTGGCTTCAGACCATTGGTTAGTGGTTCATGATTCGTTCGGCTGCAAGATGTTCTGAAAAGACCATTGGTCATTACTCATTAGGTGTTGTCTCCATCGTTATTTTACTGTATGATAACATAATTATGGATTTTTCTTACAAATACTTGGTCATTAGCTGTGACAGTTCTTAATTTACTGTTTGGAAGTAACCAGGGATACTAAAATTATCATCAAGCGTTGTTTTCATTCTTTATTGTTCATATGAAACCCACCCGCCTTTTCTGATTTCCGAAAGTCTATGATGATTTTGGGCATACCAAGCTAAAAGAAGATATCTTCCATGTAAGTTTGATATACTCGCGATACATCCTTGCTGCTTTTAGGATGACAGTGTGGACTTGGGATTTT
>NW_021172783.1:0-2533 GCF_002162155.2 Triticum dicoccoides
CCAGTAACTCGCCAAGTGTCAGCGGGGTCTTCAGATAAACCGCCAAGTCCGGTCGGGTTAACTTCCGGCCGGTTTATGCCGCGGGGTATATCCCCGACAGCTCCCCTCCACTTATTCTAGCTACCACACACTCCTTCTTCCTCCCAAAAAAATCACCAACCAGCTCAAACCCGAGTTCTTGCCTATCTTGCTGCCATTTTCGATCTCGTTGCTCAAAGCTCCATTCACAAAAGTGCTTTGGGGGATTGTTCTTTGGTATGTGACTCCTCCAATGGTCCAATTAGTTTTTGTTCTAATGCTTTATTCATTGCAAATTTTTTCTGCTTAGGTGACCCTGTTCTTGAGCTTGCATGTCAAATTTATATGGTCAAAAGTAGTTTTAATGCATGATATTGCCTCTAGGTACTTGTAGGAGTAGTTGCTATCAATTTTGTTGAGTTTGGTTCACTTTTATTTTGAGTTACTAAAAATTTCGGAAATTTTTCAAAGGAATAAATATGTTCAGAAATTTCTTCAACAAAGTAAGGACCCAGACCCGCAATACGCGATGCGGACGAGGAACCACCAAGAGAAGCTCAAGTGCGGCCTTGTGAATGGCCGTTAGAGGATTTCATGGTCCAAGTAGGAATCAAGGAGGAATTTGAAGCATATGTGCGCAATGTCGATCTTGAGAGCTTCGAGGCAGATAAGTGCCGTCAATACCTCTATTTAAGTGATTCATTTGTGAGAAGGTTTAAATTTTCATCATCACACAATTCTCAAACTGTCCTGTTTGATCTTTATGATAAATCTTATACCATGGACTTAGAAGATTTTAACACTGCTTGTAAACTCCCACATTGGGGTAATGTTAGTGAACCTCGCAAATCTGAATTTAGAGATTTTCTTGGTAGTATTACATTGGGAGAATCTAAAGATGTAACACAAGCCACCTTAGGGAGCATTCATTTTCCTGCTATACATTATTTTGCTCTCTTCATAGGAAGATGCATAAACGGTAAATATGAAGCATGTCACATGTGTGTACCTGATCTTAGCGTTCTCAGGAGCACTGTTTTAGGAGATAAACAATACAACTTGGGGGCTATTGTTGCACGTAGGTTGCATAATAATCGTATTCATGGAGATTTCTTTGGTGGAATTTATGCAACTCGTATAGCTAACTTTCTTGAGATACCCATACGTGGAGATGATATTGAGTTGCCTCCTTATCTAGATTATGATGCTATGGTTCGTCATCAGTTTGTTGAGAGGAACGATCAGTTCCTCCAGTACCGACTAATCTTTGACAGACGATGAACCTATCACGTCACTCTCCCTGCTCCTACGTTCTTTGACTTTCAGGTAAAAGGGAGATATGTTATAACCAGGGAGGAGGCGACCGAGTATGAGAGGAGGGCAGAGACAGCTCGCCTCCAAGCTGCAGCTCATCAGGCAATTGCCGCTGCATCTCAGTACGACCCCAGCTACAACTTTGGATATCCGCCAGGCCAGCCATGGCCATAGACCAACTTAGGCCAAAAGCCTAAGCTTGGGGGAGTACGTATCTCTCACCGACATTACATTCCTGTTCACACACTCATGCTAGTTGTCGGTGCTCATACTTTTTCATTGTAATATCCATGCTAGTTTATTTCCCTTTTTATGTTTTCTTCTTGTGTGTTTGATAAACCTTAAGAAAAACAAAAAAAATAGTTGTAGCTTTTAGTTAGTTTACTTTCCATGCCTGTAGTAGTAACTAAAAAGAAAACCCAAAAAGATTTCTCGTTCTTCTTTTGCTTGTTGGGAGCTTTCCCGTGTAAATAGTTCTGTTTCTTTTCTTTCCTTTGGGGTGGAGAGGAGAAGACCATAATGACAATGTTGAGTGGCTCTTATATGCATTATTGTTGATCTAACAAAGAGCCCATATTACCTTGTCTTCTCTCTTGAATTGAATGCTTGCAGATTCTAGCTTAGTCCAATGCACGTGCACTATTATTATTATCCACACTATCCGGTCGTGCAAGTGAAAGGCAATAATGATGATTATATGATGAACTTATTGAGATGAGAAAAGCTGGTATGAAATCGACCTCTCTTGTTTTTGTAAATATGATTAGTCCATCGTTCTTGATTCAGCCTATTATGAAAGAAACATATTTGCAATGACAATTAGAGATTGTAGTTGCTTATGCCATGCTTAATTAGCTAGGAGCTTATAATGGTTTACCTTGCGTGCCAACATGCTATTAAAATGGTTGTGATGTGGTATGATAGGGTGGTATCCTCTATTGAATGATTCGAGTGGCTTGACTTGGCACATGTTCACGCATGTAGTTGAAACAAAATCAACATAGCCTCTACGATATTTATGTTCATGGTGCATTATATCCTACTCATGCTTGTATTCGGTGTTGATTAATTTTAATGCATGTTCATGACTGTTGTCGCTCTCTAGCTGGTCACTTCCTAGTCTTTTTCTAGCCTTCACTTGTACTAAGCGGGAATACTGCTTGTGCATCCAATTCCATAAACCCCAAAGTTATTCCATATG
>NW_021172784.1:0-1172 GCF_002162155.2 Triticum dicoccoides
AATGATGTATATAGAATGTAATTCCAATTGAAAATGGATCCCGCCCAAAAAAATAGTAGAATACAAACGGGATTCGAATTGAGTTGGCACGGTAAACGTGCACTGTGCAAAATTTGAACGAAGCGGGGAAAGTCGCAGTAACCGCCCGAAACCAAAATCTGCGAGATAGAAATCACTACTGCCTATCCCTGCCACGCAAAGCCTATCTGCTGGATATCTATAGGTTTCCATAGGGGTAGGTTTGTAATTTCACCCAAACGTGACGTAATCGCCTCTCACCCGGATTCATACACGGTGGGCGCCAAAACACAGTGTGCCGTCGGCCGAAATTGACTCCCTCCCGATTCATATTCATACACGGTGGACGCCAAAAACAAACTCTCGTCGGAAAATATTTGGTGTATGCGAGATTATCGTCCTATCCCCAACCGACTAATGTTGTTGTGATGTAGTAGAAATTTGAAACGGGAGCTAAGTTTGTAAATTTCCTCGCATTTGAGACAAGCGCATCCTGAATACATGGTCCTCCCCTTCCTCTCTACCTCCCTTTTCCTCATTTGTACTCCGTGGGCGCCAAAACACCCTCTCCACCCCACCATCCTTCGTCTGCCGCCGTCCGCCACCCCATCCACCGCCGTCCTCCTCCACCATGCTGGAGCTGATACCCCGCCGCCGCCGTCCATTATAAGAGATCGACCTCTCTCATCCACGCCTTCGGACCGGGATCCTTGCATCCTGTCCTCTCGCTTCATCCCCGCCGTCGTCCACCTTGCCGGTGCCGCTCCTACGACCGTCTCGTCCACCGCGCCCCGCCGCCACCGTCTACCCTCCTAGATCTGCTTCCACGCTGCCGACAGCCATGCTACCGCAGCATCGTCAAATTCTCAGCAGATGCGTACACGGCGCCGCACCAGAGGCGGTACTCTTTCGTATCTGCTCAACTTATTTATCACAACAAGAAAATAGATCGCCACTGCTTTACTCTGATTTCTTGTCTTGGTTGCGAAGTTGCCTTTGTCCGGTTTGCACCTTCAGATCCGCCATGGCACGCTCAGCACTATACTCCCAATGCTTATGGTTTCCCCCTTTTATATTCCACACTAGTTAAATCACAGTAGACTAAATTGCAAAATTGGGTCAGTCAATTTTTCAGAGCTCGTCGGAGTTCGCCG
>NW_021172785.1:0-1076 GCF_002162155.2 Triticum dicoccoides
GGAGCCACCTGTCCTTTCAGCCCCCTCGTCAGAATCACTTGCGGGTACTCAATGAGCTGACCCGACTTTAGTCACCATCTGTATAGTATGTATGTATGTATAGTATATACCCGTGATCACCTCCCAAGTGATCACGGCCCGATAGTATAGCAAGGCAGACTGACAAGAATGTAGGGCCAATGATGATAAACTAGCATCCTATACTAAGCATTTAGGATTGCAGGTAAGGTATCAACAGATGTAGCGACAATGTCAGGCTATGCATCAGAATAGGATTAATGAAAGCAGTAACATGCTACACTACTCTAATGCAAGCAGTATAGAGGAGAATAGGCGATATCTGGTGATCAAGGGGGGGCTTGCCTGGTTGCTCTGGCAAGAGAGAGGGGTCGTCAACTCCGTAGTCGAACTGGTCAGCAGCAGCGTCGGTCTCGTAGTCTAACGGAGAGAAGAGGGGGAAGAAATAATGAATACAGAGCAAACAAAGCATCACAAAATATAACAAGGCAATACGCGGTGTTCGGTGTGCCCTAACGCGGTAGTAAGTGATACCGACGAAAGGGGGAAACATCCGGAAAAGTATTCCCGGTGTTTCGTGTTTTCGGGCAGAGGAGCCGGAGGGGTAAGTTGCGGGTTCGATAGGTTAGGGGTGTGTGGCGGACGAACGGACCGCGTATCCGGATTCGTCTCGTCGTTCTGAGCAACTTTCATGTATAAAGTATTTTCATCCGAATTACGGATTAAAAGATATGATTTTTTTAAAGATTTAAATCATTTTCTGATTTTAATTATTTATTTAAACCCAACATTATCCAAAACAGTGATTGCTGACGTCATCATGACATCAGCAGTCAACAGAGGTGTTGACTGGTCAAACTGATGTGTGGGTCCAGTGGGACCCACCTGTCATACACTGTTAGGTTGGTTAGGGTTTAGGTTAAACTAATTACTGTTTACCTAAACTAACATGTTAATTAGATTAATTAACTAGGATTAATTAACTTAATTAATTTAGTTAATTAATTAATTAATTAATTAAGTTTATTTTTAGTTATTATTTATTTTCTATTATTCCT
>NW_021172786.1:0-1074 GCF_002162155.2 Triticum dicoccoides
CCTATGCTTCAGCCATAGGCTCTATCATGTATGCAATGCTGTGTACCAGACCTGATGTGTGCCTTGCTATAAGTTTAGCAGGGAGGTACCAAAGTAATCCAGGAGTGGATCACTGGACAGCGGTCAAGAACATCCTGAAATACCTGAAAAGGACTAAGGATATGTTTCTCGTATATGGAGGTGACAAAGAGCTCACCGTAAAAGGTTACGTTGATGCAAGCTTTGACACTGATCCGGACGATTCTAAATCGCAAACCGGATACGTGTTTACATTGAACGGTGGAGCTGTCAGTTGGTGCAGTTCTAAACAAAGCGTCGTAGCGGGATCTACATGTGAAGCGGAGTACATAGCTGCTTCGGAAGCAGCAAACGAAGGAGTCTGGATGAAGGAGTTCATATCCGATCTAGGTGTCATACCTAGTGCATCGGGTCCAATGAAAATCTTTTGTGACAATATTGGTGCAATTGCCTTGGCAAAGGAATCCAGATTTCACAAAAGGACCAAGCACATCAAGAGACGCTTCAACTCCACCCGGGATCTAGTCCAGGTGGGAGACATAGAGATTTGCAAGATACATACGGATCTGAATGTTGCAGACCCATTGACTAAGCCTCTTCCACGAGCAAAACATGATCAGCACCAAGGCTCCATGGGTGTTAGAATCATTACAGTGTAATCTAGATTATTGACTCCAGTGCAAGTGGGAGACTGAAGGAAATATGCCCTAGAGGCAATAATAAAGTTATTATTTATTTCCTTATAATCATGATAAATGTTTATTATTCATGCTAGAATTGTATTAACCGGAAACATAATACATGTGTGAATAAATAGACAAACAAAGTGTCACTAGTATGCCTCTACTTGACTAGCTCGTTAATCAAAGATGGTTATGTTTCCTAACCATGAACAATGAGTTGTTATTTGATTAACGAGGTCACATCATTAGTTGAATGATCTGATTGACATGACCCATTCCATTAGCTTAGCACCCGATCGTTTAGTATGTTGCTATTGCTTTCTTCATGACTTATACATGTTCCTATAACTATGATATTATGCAACTCCCGTTT
>NW_021172787.1:0-1064 GCF_002162155.2 Triticum dicoccoides
CAGAATTGGACAAAACTGCGAGTGTTGATGACCGACACATAAGCGCACCTCGGGGTTCAACAACTATGGAAATCGCTTCGGTACACCAAAACGACGAGTAATAGTCCACGAAACGGGTCAGAATTGGCCAAAACTTTGAGTGTTGACGACGGACACGTAAACGCACCCCGGGGATCGTCAATAGTGCAAATCGCTCTGGGACCCCAAAACAGTGAGTAATAGTACACGAAACGGACCAGAATCGGCCAAAATAGTGAGTGCTGATGACCGACACTTAAATGCACCCTGGGGTTCCTTAATCGGGGAAATCACTCCGAGACCTCAAAACAATGAGTAATAGGCCATGAAACGGGGCAGAATCGACAAAAACTGTGAGTGTTGCTGACCGGCACATCAACGCACCCTGGGGTTAAGTTCGTTAATCGTGGAAATCACTCCGGGACCACAAGACAGTGAGTAATAGTCCACGAAACGGGCTAGAATCGGCCCAGACTGCGGGTCTTGAAGAGCAACACATAAGCACATCATGGGGTCCGACAACCATGGAAATCACTTTGGGACCCCAAAACAGTGAGTAATAGTCCATGAAAGAGCCCAGAATCGGCCAAAACTTCGAGTGTTGATGGCCGACACGTAAGCGCACCTTGGGATTCAACAACTATGGAAATCACTTCGGGACACCAAAACGGTGAGTAATAGTTCACTAAACGGGTCAGAATTGGCCAAAACTTTGAGTGTTGACGACGGACACGTAAACTCAACCTGGGGATTGTCAATCGTGGAAATCGCTCTGGGTCCCCAAAACGGTGAGTAATAGTGCACGAAACAGACCAGAATCGGCCAAAATTGTGAGTGCTGATGACCGACACGTAAACGCACCCAGAGGTTCGTCAATCGTGGAAATCACTTCGGGAACCCAAAACTGAGTAATAGTCCAAGAAATGGGCCAAAATCGGCCCAGACTGCGATTCTTGACGACCAACACGTAAGCACACCTTGGGGTTCGACAACCATGGAAATCTCTTTAGGACCCCAAAACAGTGAGTAATAGGCCATGAAATAGG
>NW_021172788.1:0-1013 GCF_002162155.2 Triticum dicoccoides
TGATGATCGGGTGTGATGGATTCTTACGTTCACATACAACGGGTGTAAGACAGTTTTACACAGCGAAAACACTTAGGGTTAACTTGACGAGCCTAGCATGTGCAGACATGGCCTCGGAACACGGAGACCGAAAGGTCGAACACGAGTCGTATGGAAGATACGATCAACATGAAAATGTTCACCGACGATGACTAGTCCGTCTCACGTGATGATCGGACACGGGCTAGTCGACTCGGATCGTGTAACACTTAGATGACTAAAGGGATGTCTAATCTAAGTGGGAGTTCATAATTTGATTAGAACTTTATTATCATGAACTTAGTCTAAAACCTTTGCAAATATGTCTTGTAGATCAATGGCCAACGCTAATGTCAACATGAACTTCAACGTGTTCCTAGAGAAAACCAAGCTGAAAGATGATGGCAGCAACTATACGGACTGGGTCCAGAACATGAGGATCATCCTCATAGCTGCCAGGAAACAATATGTCGTAGAAGGACCGCTAGGTGACGCTCCCGTCCCAGAGAACCAAGACATTGTGAATGCTTGGCAAACTCGCGCTGATGATTACTCCCTCGTTCAGTGCGGCATGCTTTACAGCTTAGAACCGGGGCTCCAAAAGCGTTTTGAGCATCACGGAGCATATGAGATGTTCGAAGAGCTGAAACTAGTTTTTCAAGCTCATGCCCGGGTCGAGAGATATGATGTCTCCGACAAGTTCTACAGTTGTAAGATGGAGGAAAACAGTTCTGTCAGTGAGCACATCCTGAAGATGTCTGGGTTGCACAACCGTATGACCCAGCTGAACATTAACCTCCCAGATGAGGCGGTCATTGACAGAATCCTCCAGTCGCTCCCACCAAGCTACAAGAGCTTTGTGATGAACTACAACATGCAGGGAATGGAAAAGACCATTCCTGAAGTGTTCTCGATGCTGAAGTCAGCAGAGGCTGAAATCAAGAAAGAACATCAAGTGTTGATGGTCAATAAGACCACTAAGTTCAAGAAGGGCA
>NW_021172789.1:0-989 GCF_002162155.2 Triticum dicoccoides
AGTTTTCAGGTTGCTCGGTGAGAATTTCCAGTTTTCCTAGATTAGATTTATTTTCTTACCTATTGTCCAAGAAAAAGCCACAAAAAAGAGTTAGATCTATTCATCCTTGGTCCAAGCCAATCTGAGCCTTTGCAATTTTCTTTTCATTGCTTGCATAGTTGAATTATCGGTTGCATCGTCGTGTCGAGTTGCTGGTCTTAGTGTCTAGTTCGTTTAGAGTTTCGAGTTCTGTTCACATTAGTCACGCCACCGCTGCATCATTATCTCTTCCGCTGTCCACCACCCATCCATCAATTTCCACCACGTGCTACCCATCATTCATTGTCATAATAATAGTTGAGATCGTTCACATCTTCACTTGATCCAATCTGCATCTTATCTAGTTTGTTTTGGAAAGAGGGAGAAAAAAAGAGAAAAAAAACGAGAGAAAAAAAAGGAGAAAAAAAAGTCAGAAAAAAAAAGGAGAGAAAGAAAAAAAAAGTGTGAGGAAAAAAAAGAGAAGAAAAAAAACAAAAAAATCGGCACAAACTTTTTTCAGAGGAAAGTTGGAGACAAAGTTGTTGATATATCCTGCTTGGCTGTTGTTTCACCTCATTATCTTTACTGCCGTTGTGATCTTCACTTATATCTTGCTGTCCAGAGCTACTTAGTATCCTTCATTGATGCTAGTTGTGCTACGACGTGACCTCATTAGTGTTCTAGGCTCGCGTCTCTAGTTCGGTCTAGCCTAGGACCAGCACAGTACCGTCGTTGAACGTTTATTCAACATTGCATCTTTGAATTGATTATTGCTAATCTTTTGCTACCATATATAGCCAACCCAGCTCCACATATTTCTACACCGTGTATACGTACACTCCACTGGCAATCGCTTTACTCAATATTCGGAGTTACTTGACACCGCTGGTTGCCGATCACCGCCTGCTGCATGGTAAGAACTTGTAAGACATTGATATTTGCTTTACTGTGAGCGTTTTACCACCACATCC
>NW_021172790.1:0-1034 GCF_002162155.2 Triticum dicoccoides
GGCCGAAGTTGAGTCTAGCCATTGCAAAACTTTTACTAACTTGGCTGTGTGCCTTACGGGCCCACGTCGCCATTGGGTGGTATTAGGATCTTTTATTCCTCGACCTATACTCTGGGACTCTTATTTCTATTCTATTCGGGTTAAATGATTTTTGCTAAATCTAACATTAGGATCTCGTTATCACTTTCACCCGGAGAGCCCCTTATTAATGATGATCGTCTGCGGCACGTGAAGACCCTGAAGATACTCTCCGTTGTTAACCCGAGAACTTATGTTCATCGCATTTGCAATTCCCCTTCCACCGTCAACCCTTATGGATAACTACTTGCAGTTGTTATTCTTACATTCATCCCCAGTTGGTCTTGTTATTACCAGATACCTCGAAACACTCGTCGTTGTCTCGATAATCCTTTGAGCTTATCGCCTTGCTGTTCCTTGTCACCTGAATACCCCTATGGATAATTCTCGCACTTATCGAGTATCCGCTCATCCTCCAGTTGTTCATGTGTTTCACAATGGTCTTCGAAATACTATTTGATCCTCCAAAAATCCTTAATGGCTTATTGCTCTGCAATACTTGTCTGCTTGCATTATGGATGCTTTCCATTGGCAATATTCGTTAGTATCCTTAGGCATCGTCATTTTGATCCTATTGATTCAGCATGTGTGCGAATGCACACAATCATCTATCAACCCTTCTAAATTATCCTTCCGGCTCAGACATCATTTTTGAACATGAGCTGGTTCTCGACCAAACTATTTGTCGTCAATTGTGCCTCTGGTATATTCAACTTATCCATCCCTACTCAGAGCATTGCTTCTGATCCTTTGTTTTGGAAATCGAAATTCCTTTATTATCTAAGCATCGAATCATTCCGATGTTCTATAATATGATGCCCGTGCATTCTTCTTCCTCTGGTTGAGTACCGATGCTCACGTCAGATCCCTTGTGGACCACCAAATCCTTTGTTGGATTTTATCTGACAACGCCCTTCATATTCAATAACCTTGTGAGCCTTTCCTCTGATACATAA
>NW_021172791.1:0-996 GCF_002162155.2 Triticum dicoccoides
AAAATTCAGTAGACTACTACGGAAGGGTACAAAATATATACGAGGTTAAATTCCGCCAGGGGCATGAGACCCTAAGTCTGCCTGTGTTCAAATGCCGATGGTTCGATCCGCAGGAGGGGGTAAAACATACGCCTTCCATTGGTTTGGTCGAAGTTAAACCATCAACCGTCTATGCCGGAGCCGATCTCTTCATTGCGGCTACCCAAGCTACACAAGTATATTATCTGCCTTACCCATGCCAGAAAGTGTATCTAAAGGGTTGGGAAGTTGTGTTCAAGGTGTCGCCACATGGTAAGCTACCAGACCCGAATGAAGACGATTACTACAACATTAACCCCATGACATACGAGGGAGTGTTCTATCAAGAGCAACCTGATGATGATGATGATGATGTGGTTAGAAACGATGACGCTAGACCATTGGGTGATGATGATGTGGACCCAAACGTCGACGATGCATGGAATGATGGTGAGACCATTGTCAATGAAAATGACATACTTATGCTAGAAAAGTTAAATGAAAATGCTGACGATGAGGAAGAGCCTCCACCTCCGTCGGACAACGAAGATGATATGATTGATAGTGATGATGAGACGGACCGAGAAAGAGGTTACAACAGTGATGATTCATATGGGTTCTAGCAGATGTATGTTTCAAGTATTTTTTTCTGTAGTTTAGGAATATGCCTTTTTATGCATTTTTATTAATGTGTTTATTATCATGCCTTTCCTTCATTTCATTAATTTACTAATTGCTTTTTCTCTTTTCAATGCAGGTTCGTGGAACATGGGCAAGGGGAAGGCCGACGGCGTGGGTTTCCTACGCAAGGTCGTCGGCCTGCCTAGTCGGAGTGGTCGAGCACGTAATCCTCCCCCTCGGCTACTTGATGATGACTCCTCACAGGGAGGTCGAGGGAGAGGTGCCCCTAGAGGAGGAGGGGGCGGGGGGAGAGCCTCTAGAGGACGAGGTGCTGGGGGGAGAGCCACTACAGGGGGT
>NW_021172792.1:0-1116 GCF_002162155.2 Triticum dicoccoides
GAAGACGCTGACAGGTATGAATGTTTAGTTGCTCAACGTGTTTTGAGTGTGCAGGTCACACAAGCTGAGCAAAATCAGAGGCACAATTTGTTCCATACCAAGGGAGTTGTGAAGGAACGTTCTGTGCGCGCCATAATAGACGGAGGGAGCTGCAACAACTTGGCTAGCATGGAGATGGTGGAGAAGCTTTCTCTCACCACAAGACCACATCCACATCCTTACTACATCCAATGGTTCAACAACAGCGGCAAGGTTAAGGTAACACGTACTGTTCGTGTGCATTTTAGTATCTCTACATATGCTGATTATGTTGATTGTGATGTGGTACCTATGCAAGCATGTTCCTTATTACTTGGTAGACCATGGCAATTTGATAAAAATTCTGTACACCATGGTAGAAACAATCACTACACTCTTGTTCATAAGGATAAAAATATTTCTTTGCTTCCTATGACTCCTGATTCCATTTTGAAAGATGATATTAATAGAGCTAATAAAGCACAACGGGAGAAGAATAAGAGTGAAAATCAGATTGTGGCAAAAGAATTTGAGCAACAAATGAAGCCTAATAATAAACCATCTAGTGTTGCTTCTGAAATTAAATTGAAAAGTGCATGTTTATTTGCCACCAAATCTGATATTGATGAGCTAGATTTCAGCAAATCTGTTTGCTATGCTTTTCTGTGCAAAGAGGCATTATTTTCATTCGAGGACATGCCTTCCTCTTTGCCTCCTGCTGTCACTAACATTTTGCAGGAGTTCGCTGACGTTTTTCCACAAGACGTGCCACCGGGATTACCGCCTATTCGAGGGATTGAGCATCAGATTGACTTAATTCCCGGTGCTTCACTGCCAAACCGTGCACCATACCGTACCAATCCAGAGGAGACGAAGGAGATTATGCGTCAAGTACAAGAGCTTCTCGACAAAGGTTATATACGCGAATCCCTTAGTCCTTGTGCTGTTCCTATTATTCTAGTGCCGAAAAAGGATGGTACATCACGTATGTGTGTTGATTGTAGAGGCATTAATAATATTACTATTCGTTATCGTCATCCTATTCCTAGGCTAGATGATATGCTTGATGAATTGAGTGGCTCTACAATATTCTCCAAA
>NW_021172793.1:0-1610 GCF_002162155.2 Triticum dicoccoides
CATGGAAGGTTTAGAAGAACCTGTGATGAAGAAAGAGGTGGAGGACACACCCAAAGAAGAGCCAATTAGACCCTGCACTAAGTCATGCTATTCATGTGGAGAAGAAGGACACATCTCCCAAGATTGTCTGAATGGAGATCTAGTAGAATTCCCGACAGAGGAAGTAGAGTATGACCCACAGGAAATAGAAGCCCTGATTGGAACGGAAAGGTCCAGGAAGAGAAGTAGGTTGGATTCGAGGAACAACCCAATTTCCACAAAGAAAGACCTGAGTCATATCACATGTTTCAGGTGCAAAAATTCAGGGCACTACTTCAATGATTGCCCAAGAGGGAAGAAAAGGACCCAAGGAGGCTATGTGATCATGAGGAAACCTCGAAACCTGTCAGAAGTAATGTGTTTCCGTTGTAATGGAGCAGGGCACTTTGCCAGAGGTTGTCCGAAGGAGAAGGAGACTTGTGATAAATAGTTGATGCTTGTAACAGAAGTAATATAGTAGTGGTAGTGAGAACATTTTCTTTTATATAGAGGTATTGAATTGAGGCATGTAATGGAAAAACAGGAGATTGTAATGATTTGAGAATTAATAAAGTTAGCCTCGTTGGTACTGATATGGATTTTATGAGTTGCTACTCTATGAAGGAGGATTTTGACCATTTTTGAGGATAAGAGAAATATGGTCTATGGAAGATTTGTGTATTTTAGGGGTGGTAGTACCCTGTAAGAACCTTTGACCCCAGAAAGGATAAAGATACTCCACTGCATGGATTTTGGGCAAAATGAAATACGAGTTTTGTCTCGATATGTGTGATGCCCCAAGAGTATGTGGGATGAAGTCGGAGACCGACAGTTGTTTGGACTAAAGGTGATCAAAGGAGTCAAAATAGAATGTTAAGTTTATTCGAAATCGACTGAAGGTAGCTCCGTCCAGGTAGAAGAGTTATGTAGACTCACAAACTCAAGGAGGTAGTCTATGAAATTGGAGATAGAGCATGTCTTCGTGTGACCCCTCTGCGAGGAGTTAAACGGATGGGAGTTAAGGGACAGTTAGCCCCGAGATTTGTAGGACCATACCGAGTTTTGGAGTGTATGAGGGAAGTGGCCTACAAGTTGAGTTACCCGAAGGACTGTCAGGAGTTCAAGACGTGTTTCACGGTTCCCAGTTGAAGAAGTGCCATGCAGAGATGGCCAATATTCCCTTGAAAGGACGCTTGACCGCAGAAAGGATAATGATGTTCCACGAAGTGAATATGGACTTCATAAGTATAAGTTTTTATCTTGGTATGTGGGAAAATCCCACGAGGATGAAGAGATAAATTACTATTGGATATAACGGAGGTATGATGTTGGTAATATGGAGCAATGGAAACTCCATGATGAGTCTGAGTAATCATGTCCTAGTTTGGTGCCAATAGAAGGAAGGAAGACAGTACAATTGGATGGATTTAAGAATACTAGGAAGTTGGAAGTTGGAATAATGAACAGTTGCCCGATGATAAGTTCAAGGACTACAAGTGATGAGATGGGCCATAACCCACAGGCCCCGGACCTGCGAAGAAGCAAGCACATTCTTGCTGAAGGAAAAACCCTGGAAGAAGTTACGATTTTAT
>NW_021172794.1:0-969 GCF_002162155.2 Triticum dicoccoides
ATCTCATCCGGGACTCCGAACAACATTCGGTAACCACATACAAGCTTCCTTTATAACCCTAGCGTCATCGAACCTTAAGTGTGTAGACCCTACGGGTTCGGGAGACATGTAGTCATGACCGAGATGTTCTCCGGTCAATAACCAACAGCGGGATCTGGATACCCATGTTGGCTCCCACATGTTCCACGATGATCTCATCGGATGAACCACGATGTCAAGGACTCAATCGATCCCGTATACAATTCCCTTTGTCTAGCGGTATGGTACTTGCCCGAGATTCGATCGTCGGTATACCGATACCTTGTTCAATCTCGTTACCGGCAAGTCTCTTTACTCGTTCCGTAACACATCATCCCGTGATCAACCCCTTGGTCACATTGTGCACATTATGATGATGTCCTACCGAGTGGGCCCAGAGATACCTCTCCGTTTACACGGAGTGACAAAGTCCCAATCTCGATTCGTGCCAACCCAACAGACACTTTCAGAGATACCCATAGTGTACCTTTATAGCCACCCAGTTACGTTGTGACGTTTGGCACACCCAAAGCACTCCTATGGTATCCGGGAGTTGCACAATCTCATGGTCTAAGGAAATGATACTTGACATTAGAAAAGCTTTAGCATACGAACTACATGATCTTGTGCTAGGCTTAGGATTGGGTCTTGTCCATCACATCATTCTCCTAATGATGTGATCCCGTTATCAACGACATCCAATGTCCATGGTCAGGAAACCGTAACCATCTATTGATTAACGAGCTAGTCAACTAGAGGCTTACTAGGGACATGGTGTTGTCTATGTATCCACACATGTATCTGAGTTTCCTATCAATACAATTCTAGCATGGATAATAAACGATTATCATGAACAAGGAAATATAATAATAATCAATTTATTATTGCCTCTAGGGCATATTTCCAACAGTCTCCCACTTGCACTAGAGTCAATAATCTAGTTCACATCGA
>NW_021172795.1:0-1956 GCF_002162155.2 Triticum dicoccoides
GGCGGGCCTGGGAAGCTTAGCAGGCATGCCACCTGTTTCCCGCCTTGGAGTTCAAAATTGGCCAATGATCCCGCCTTGTCAAAACCAACTCCAGCAGTCGGCGCGCTGCAAGGCGGATCAAACATTCTCTGGAGCTCGGTGAGAGGGGAAGCCGTTGAGACTTCACGACCCTTCAGCCGCAACGCCTCATCGGCTTCGGGGACAACTGTCGGAATAATGGGCCACGGGTAGCCTTACACGAGTCCCTGAACCTGTCGAAATTTCGGGCCGGCTTCGCCCTGCAATACCCCAAACTAAAGCTCCGCCCTCCGGAGGCCGGCTGGCTCAACGGCCGGCCACCGGAGGACGGCCAACCACCAGCAGACGACACCAAAAGCAGCCGGCTCCAGTCAGCCGACCTCTAGAGAGGATGGCGTCGAGCAGGCAGCCACCTGGTACCCTCAGAGTCTGCACCCCCATCAAGAGGACGAGACAGGGCGTGGCTATAGTGAAGCCCCTCACCCCCGAATCTTAGGCTTGGCGTGGCCACAGTGCCCCGTACAGGCGGAGATCTCCGCACGGCATGACACTGTTTCCACTCCCCCTTGACGTGACTCCAGACAGGCGGAGCCTTGTTCTCCATGACGACCTGTCGGTACGGCCCGCAGGCTGCGGGCCCTATCAGGCAGTGTCATCCCGGAAGACGGCGGATGACGAACCAATCGGATTGGGGGAGGGCCGGCCTCCAGCAGGCGGCCGTTCCTTCCCTCGGGGCCCGTGCACCATCAACCAGATAAGACCTGGTGTGGCTACAGTGATCTCCCTCCAGGCGGCGGGACTGTAGCCACACTGAGCTGACCAAGCCCGCGTCATTAGCAGCACGGCTACAATGAGCAGCCACCAACCAGACCCGCCAGCGGCGGGAGCGGCCTGTCGGCTCCGTACCAGACTAGTCGACGGGGCCCACCAGGCGGCGGGCCCTAGTAGTCGGTGTTGAAGCCAGAGGCCGGAGACACTGACAGCTGGGCCCAGCACCCGGCTAGATTACCATTGTACCCGTGGGGGGTAGGCCTATATAAACCCCCAGGGCACCCATGCAAAGGGTTCCCACCCCATTAGAACTAGCCACTCCCCTAGAGCAGGAAGAGAGCTAGCCTTGCCTCCTTCTACCTCTAGCACACAGCTCAAGGAGCACCATTGTACCACTTGTGCCTTAGTGATCATGCGGAGACCCCGCAGAGCAGGACTAGGGGTGTTATCTCCTAGGACAGCCCAGAACCTGGGTAAAGTGCACCGGCGTACGTGTCTACGCCTTATCCCGCTTCCAGGCACCGGTGACGTTCTACTCACTCCCACCATGATAAGCCATCCCTTGGCATATGTCGCACCCAACCCCCGACATGGGGAGGAGAAGAAGTCGGACCAATCTTCTTCTTGTTGTTCTTCTTCTTTTTCTTACCATTCTTAGATGCGGGATCAAACACAACTCCCTCCTTGGCAACACACTCCTTTTGGTTGCTCAAGAGGTCGTTTAGGTTTTCTCCCCTTGGATGCATGATACAAGCCCTTTCTCAATTTGGGCCTTCAACTTCTTATTCTCCTCTTCAAGGGAGGTGCAATCATGAACAAAGTTAGCCGTACAAGCATAATCATTCAAATCTATATGAGGTACGGAAGTGAGAGCCTTAATGGTTGTAGCTTTTAGTTGAGAATAAGACTTGGTGAGGTCAATGGGGTCAACTTTGACAACCTTGGATCTAGTCACAAGGAACTCATGCTCCTCAACAAGTCTTCTGTGATCAACTAGAAGCTTTTCAACTCTAACGTTAAGAGCATCTTTGTTCTCAAGAGCAAGTTGCAAAGCATCATTGGTTTTAACAAAGTCAATTTGATGAGCCGACAAGGCTTCCTGAAGTGATGCTCTCATGACACTCTCTTCATTAAGTTCGTGCTCAAGGAGATCAACTCTCTCTTTCT
>NW_021172796.1:0-2100 GCF_002162155.2 Triticum dicoccoides
TCAATCAAGGTAGATAAAGGCATATCATTGGGATCAAGAGGAATATTTTTAGGCGCAAACATCTTCATAAGTTCATCCATCTTTTCACTCAAAACATTGATTTCTTCTATAGCATGCACCTTTTTACTAGAAGATCTTTCGGTGTGCCATTCAGAATAATTAGCCATAATATTATCAAGCAATTTGGTAGCATCCCCTAACATAATTTCCATAAAAGTGTCTCCCGCGGCCGAATCTAAAAGATTTCTAGAAGCAAAATTCAATCCGGCATAAAAAATTTGTATGATCATCCATAAATTCAAACCATGAGTAGGACAATTGCGAAGCATTAATTTCATTCCTTCCCAAGATTGGGCAACATGCTCATGATCAAGTTGTTTAAAATTCATGATATCGTTGCTAAGAGTGATAATCTTAGCGGGAGGAAAATACTTAGAGGTAAAAGATCTTTGCACTTGTTCCAAGAATCAATACTATTTTTAGGCAAAGATGAAAACCAAACTTTAGCACGATCTCTAAGTGAAAACAGAAATAACTTTAATTTGACAATATTGTTATCCGTATCTTCCTTCTTTTGCATATCACACAAATCAACAAAAAAATTAGATGAGTAGCGGCATCTTCACTAGGAAGGCCGGCGAATTGATCTTTCATAACAAGATTCAACAAAGCGGTATTGATTTCACAATACTCATCATTATTAAGAGGGGCAATCGGAGTACTAAGGAAATCATTATTATTGGTATTCGAGAAATCACACAATTTGGTATTATCTTGTGCCATGGCAACAAGTAATCCAACACACAAGCAAACAGAAAGGCAACGTGAAAAAAGGCAAATGGAAAAGAGAGGAGGAGATTGGGAAAGAGAGGGCGAATAAAACGGCAAAGGTGAAGTGGGGGAGAGAAAAACGATAGGAAAATGGCAAATAATGTAATGCGAGAGATAGGGATTGTGATGGGTACTTGGTATGTTGACTTTTGCGTAAGCCTCCCCGGTAACGGCGCCAGAAATTCTTCTTGCTACGTCTCGAGCTTGCGTTGGATTTCCCCAAAGAGGAGAGGATGATGCAGCACAGTAGCGTAAGTATTTCCCTCAGTTTTTGAAAACCAAGGTATCGATCCAGTAGGAGACCACGCGCAAGTCCCTTGTACCTACACAAAACGATAGCTACTCGCTACCAACGTTTAGGGGTTGTAAATCCCTTCATGGTCACTTACGAGGGTGAGATCTGATAGAGATAATATTTTTGGTATTTTTGGTATAAAGATGCAAAGTAAAAAGTAAAAGCAAAAGCAAGTAAATAAAGTGATGGAGATTGATATGATGAGAATAGACTCGGGGGTCATAGGTTTCACAAGTGGCTTCTCTCAAGAGCATAAGTATTCTACGGTGGGTGAACAAATTACTGTTGATCAATTGACAGAATTGAGCATAGTTATGAGGTTATCCAGGCAATGATCATGTATATAGGCATCACGTCCGTGACAAGTAGACCGAAACGATTCTGCATCTACTACTATTACTCCACTCATCGACCGCTATCCAGCATGCATCTAGAGTATTAAGTTAAAAACATAGTAACGCCTTAAGCAAGATGACATGATGTAGAGGAATAAATTCATGCAATATGATAAATACCCCATCTTGTTATCCTCGATGGCAACAATACAATACGTGCCTTGCAACCCTTTCTGTCACTGGGTAAGGTCACCGCAAGATTGAACCCAAAGCTAAGCACTTCTCCCATTGCAAGAACTACCAATCTAGTTGGCCAAACCAAACGGATAATTCAAAGAGACTTGCAAAGATAACTTAATCATACATAAAAGAATTCAGAGAAGAATCAAATATTTTCCATAGATAAGCTGGATCATAAACCCACAATTCATCGGTCTCAACAAACACACCGCAAAAAGAAGATTACATCGAATAGATATCCACGAGAGAGGGGGAGAACATTGTATTGAGATCCAAAAAGAGAGAAGAAGCCATCTAGCTACTAACTATGGACCCGAAGGTCTGAAGTAAACTATCCACACTTCATCGGAGGGGCTATGGTGATGATGTAGAAGACCTCCGTGGTGGATGCCCCCTCCG
>NW_021172797.1:0-2100 GCF_002162155.2 Triticum dicoccoides
TCAATCAAGGTAGATAAAGGCATATCATTGGGATCAAGAGGAATATTTTTAGGCGCAAACATCTTCATAAGTTCATCCATCTTTTCACTCAAAACATTGATTTCTTCTATAGCATGCACCTTTTTACTAGAAGATCTTTCGGTGTGCCATTCAGAATAATTAGCCATAATATTATCAAGCAATTTGGTAGCATCCCCTAACATAATTTCCATAAAAGTGTCTCCCGCGGCCGAATCTAAAAGATTTCTAGAAGCAAAATTCAATCCGGCATAAAAAATTTGTATGATCATCCATAAATTCAAACCATGAGTAGGACAATTGCGAAGCATTAATTTCATTCCTTCCCAAGATTGGGCAACATGCTCATGATCAAGTTGTTTAAAATTCATGATATCGTTGCTAAGAGTGATAATCTTAGCGGGAGGAAAATACTTAGAGGTAAAAGATCTTTGCACTTGTTCCAAGAATCAATACTATTTTTAGGCAAAGATGAAAACCAAACTTTAGCACGATCTCTAAGTGAAAACAGAAATAACTTTAATTTGACAATATTGTTATCCGTATCTTCCTTCTTTTGCATATCACACAAATCAACAAAAAAATTAGATGAGTAGCGGCATCTTCACTAGGAAGGCCGGCGAATTGATCTTTCATAACAAGATTCAACAAAGCGGTATTGATTTCACAATACTCATCATTATTAAGAGGGGCAATCGGAGTACTAAGGAAATCATTATTATTGGTATTCGAGAAATCACACAATTTGGTATTATCTTGTGCCATGGCAACAAGTAATCCAACACACAAGCAAACAGAAAGGCAACGTGAAAAAAGGCAAATGGAAAAGAGAGGAGGAGATTGGGAAAGAGAGGGCGAATAAAACGGCAAAGGTGAAGTGGGGGAGAGGAAAACGATAGGAAAATGGCAAATAATGTAATGCGAGAGATAGGGATTGTGATGGGTACTTGGTATGTTGACTTTTGCGTAAGCCTCCCCGGTAACGGCGCCAGAAATTCTTCTTGCTACGTCTCGAGCTTGCGTTGGATTTCCCCAAAGAGGAGAGGATGATGCAGCACAGTAGCGTAAGTATTTCCCTCAGTTTTTGAAAACCAAGGTATCAATCCAGTAGGAGACCACGCGCAAGTCCCTTGTACCTACACAAAACGATAGCTACTCGCTACCAACGTTTAGGGGTTGTAAATCCCTTCATGGTCACTTACGAGGGTGAGATCTGATAGAGATAATATTTTTGGTATTTTTGGTATAAAGATGCAAAGTAAAAAGTAAAAGCAAAAGCAAGTAAATAAAGTGATGGAGATTGATATGATGAGAATAGACTCGGGGGTCATAGGTTTCACAAGTGGCTTCTCTCAAGAGCATAAGTATTCTACGGTGGGTGAACAAATTACTGTTGATCAATTGACAGAATTGAGCATAGTTATGAGGTTATCCAGGCAATGATCATGTATATAGGCATCACGTCCGTGACAAGTAGACCGAAACGATTCTGCATCTACTACTATTACTCCACTCATCGACCGCTATCCAGCATGCATCTAGAGTATTAAGTTAAAAACATAGTAACGCCTTAAGCAAGATGACATGATGTAGAGGAATAAATTCATGCAATATGATAAATACCCCATCTTGTTATCCTCGATGGCAACAATACAATACGTGCCTTGCAACCCTTTCTGTCACTGGGTAAGGTCACCGCAAGATTGAACCCAAAGCTAAGCACTTCTCCCATTGCAAGAACTACCAATCTAGTTGGCCAAACCAAACGGATAATTCAAAGAGACTTGCAAAGATAACTTAATCATACATAAAAGAATTCAGAGAAGAATCAAATATTTTCCATAGATAAGCTGGATCATAAACCCACAATTCATCGGTCTCAACAAACACACCGCAAAAAGAAGATTACATCGAATAGATATCCACGAGAGAGGGGGAGAACATTGTATTGAGATCCAAAAAGAGAGAAGAAGCCATCTAGCTACTAACTATGGACCCGAAGGTCTGAAGTAAACTATCCACACTTCATCGGAGGGGCTATGGTGATGATGTAGAAGACCTCCGTGGTGGATGCCCCCTCCG
>NW_021172798.1:0-1170 GCF_002162155.2 Triticum dicoccoides
CGCAGCCCAAGAGCGCAACAGATCCGACTGAAGTTGAAGTCCCAGCGGTGGTCGACTTGATCATGGAGGTTTTGGTGGTCATTCCCGACTGGACGATTCCGTATGTCGCATATATCTTGAGGAAAGAGCTTCCGGAGGATGAGGAAGAGGCTCGACAGATCGTCCGTCGATCTAAGGCTTTTACCGTAATCAAAGGACAATTATACAGAGAAAGCGCGACTGGAGTCGGTCAGAAGTGCATAACACCAGAAGAAGGTCGACTCATCCTCAATGATATTCACTCGGGGACCTGTGGTCATCATGCGTCCTCTCGGACCATCGTGGCCAAAGCATACCGAGCCGGATTTTACTGGCCCAAGGCGAATGAGATGGCAAAAGAGATAGTGGATAAGTGCGAGGGATGTCAGTTCTACTCGAATATGTCGCACAAGCCTGCGTCAGCTTTGAAGACCATCCCACTCGTTTGGCCTTTTGCAGTTTGGGGGCTGGACATGGTTGGTCCTTTGAGAACAGGACGAAGCGGTTTCACGCATGTACTGGTGGCAGTCGACAAGTTCACCAAGTGGATCGAGGCTAAACCAATCAAGAGCCTTGACACCGGTACTGCTGTTAGCTTCATCAGGGAACTAATATTCAGATATGGAGTCCCGCACAGCATCATTACGGATAATGGGTCGAACTTTGACTCAGAGGAATTCAGAGCTTTCTGCGACTCCCAGGGCACACGGGTCGACTACGCTTCAGTCGCCCATCCGCAGTCGAATGGACAAGCAGAACAAGCTAATGGACTGATTCTTAAGGGATTGAAGCCTCGACTGATGCGTGATCTCAAACACGCGGCTGGAGCTTGGGTCGATGAACTTCCCTCTGTACTCTGGGGACTGCGGACCACACCTAATCGGTCGACCGGAAGAACTCCATTCTTCTTGGTCTACGGAGCCGAAGCGGTCTTACCAAGTGATCTTCTGCATAATGCTCCCCGAGTCGAAATCTACAACGAAGCAGAAGCTGAACAAGCGCGGCAGGACGCAGTCGACCTTTTGGAGGAAGAAAGGGAGATGGCTCTGATCCGGTCGACCATCTACCAACAAGATCTGCGCCGTTTCCACGCCCGAAATGTGAGAGGTCGAGCCTTCCAGGAAGGAGATTTGGTTCTCCGAGTGGATCAGC
>NW_021172799.1:0-1351 GCF_002162155.2 Triticum dicoccoides
GGCTGTAGCGGGCTAACAGGACTCCGGTACTCAAAGCGTGACATTTCCCCGAAGGGACAGACACAGGAACGAAGAAGGACACATGCCGGCCAGCCTAAGTGTTCCAGAGCAGTAGCAAGCTACCATGGCTCAGCGGTAACACTAGGAGACATTTCCCGGTAAGAGAGGCTACTAAAGATAAACAACTAGGTAGTCAGATCCCACACATACCAAGCATTTCAATCATACACACAATATGCTCGATATGTGCAAATACAACGAAGCATCACAACATGACTCTACGACACAAGTACTTTATTTAAGGCTCAGGGAGCCATACATAGCATACACAAAGGTACGGGTCTCACGACCCAACATTCAAGTCATACAGACATACAAACCAGCAGCGGAAGTAACTTGTCTAAGTACAGACAACTAGTAAAATAAAAGAGGCTTGGAAAGCCTAGCTATACTACGTGGTCCTTCACAAGCTCAGGGTCACCACCTGGGCCTTTAGCCTACTCGTTGATGTCAATGTCTACATAGAACCCATCAGAAGGGGTTGCAGCGTCTTCTGTAAAAATGTAAATTATAGCAACATGAGTACAAAGGTACTCAGCAAGACTTACATCAGATCCTACATACATGCATATTATCAAGAAGGGTTGGTGGAGTTATTGCAGCAAGCCAGCTTTGACTCTTGGCTAGGCTATCCTACGATACTTCAACTTGAAATGGTTTTGCGCACACGAGTCCACTACTCACCAATTCAATACACTACCGAGGATCCGCCTCCATCTTCCTACGGAAGAGCCATCCTCGGCACTCACACTTATCTTGAGGCTTTTAGTAGTTTCCATTTACTTGTCTATGAACTGTATAGGCAACCAAGTAGTCCTTTACCGCGGACGCGGCTATTCAAATAGATCATGTTAACCCTGCAGGGGTGTACTTCTTCATACACGCTCTCACCACTTACCGTCGTTTACACGACATGTACTCGGCAACCTTCAAGCGGAAGCCCAACGTGGGTGTCGGCCACGACCTACCTAACCACCTAAGCCTCCAGTCCAGGTTTATCGCCTATTCAGGTTCCATCCGCAGGGAGTCCGGCCGAGGTTTCCCATACGGCCCCGAACGATGTGAACAGGGTTCCCGAGATACCTAACGGGTATTCGGTACACCCGGCCACGTACCTACCGCATCACAGCCCACCCCTACGGTCAGCGCTGTCCACGGCCTCCAGTAGGCTACAAACACCAGAAACTACTTGCAACTCCTGGACGGAGAACTAGGGTGAATAAGAAGCCGAGAGGGTCCATTGGTTTCGGGCCCAATGCATGGTAGTAGCTGATTCTTAAATCACACATAC
>NW_021172800.1:0-984 GCF_002162155.2 Triticum dicoccoides
CAAGGAAAGCACTCCGGGACCCCAAACCTGTGAGTAATAGTCCATGAAACAGGCCAGAATCGGCCAAAACTGCGAGTGCCACAAAACGAGCCCGAATCGGCCGAAACTGCGAGTGTTGATGATCGACACGTAAACGCACCCAGGGGTTTGTTAATTGCGCAAGTCACACCGGGACCCCAAACAGTGAGTAATAGTCCACGAAACGGGCCAAAATCGGCCACAACTGTGAGTGTTCATGACCGGCACGTAAACGCATTTTGGGGTTCAACAACTATGGAAATTGCTTCGGGACCCCTAAATGTTGAGTAATAGTCCTCGAATCGCGTCAGAATTGGCCCAAACTGTGAGTGTTGAGGACAGACACGCAAACGCACCCCGGGAATTGTCAATCATGGAAATCGCTCTGGGACGCCAAAATGGTGAATAATCGTGCACGAAATGGACCAGAGTCGACCAAAATTGTGTGTTGATGACTGACATGTAAACGCACCACGGAGTTCGTCAATCGTGGAAATCACTACGGGGCGCCCAAAACTAATTAATAGTGCAAGAAACGGGCCAAAATCGGCCCAAACTACGATTGTTGATGATCGACACGTAAGCGCACCATGGGGTTCAACAACCATGGAAATCGGTTTGGGGCCCCAAAACGGTGAGTAATAGTCGACGAAACGGGCCAGAAGCGGCCCAAAATGCGAGTGTTGCTAACCGACACATAAACGCACCCCGGTGTTCGTCAATCATGGAAATCACACCGGGACGCCAAAACAGAGTAATAGTCCAAGAAACGGGCCAGAATTGGCAAAAACTATGAATGTTGATGACAGACACGTAAGTGCACCTTGGAGTTCAACAACCATGGAAATCGCGCTGGGACCCCAAAGCGGCGAGTAATAGTGCACGAAACGGACCAGAATCGGCCAAAACTGTGAGTGTTGATGACCGAAACGTAAACGCACCACGGGGTTCGTAAATTGTGGAAAT
>NW_021172801.1:0-2064 GCF_002162155.2 Triticum dicoccoides
GAGCCTAGCATGTACAGACATGGCCTCGGAACACACGCGGAACACTTAGGGTTAACTTGACGAGCCTAGCATGTACAGACATGGCCTCGGAACACGGAGACCGAAAGGTCGAGCATGAGTCGTATAGAAGATACGATCAACATGAAGATGTTCACCGATGATGACTAGTCCGTCTCACGTGATGATCGGACACGGCCTAGTTTGACTCGGATCATGTAATCACTTAGATGACTAGAGGGATGTCTATCTGAGTGGGAGTTCATAAGATGAACTTAATTATCCTGAACATAGTCAAAAGGATTTTGCAAATTATGTCGTAGCTCACGCTATAGTTCTACTGTTTAGATATGTTCCTAGAGAAAAATTAGTTGAAAGTTGATAGTAGCAATTATGCGGACTAGGTCCGTAAACTGAGGATTGTCCTCATTGCTTCATAGAAGGCTTATGTCCTTAATGCACCGCTCAGTGTGTTGAACCTCGAACGTTGTCTGTGGTTGTTGCGAACATCTGACATACACGTTTTGATAACTACGTGATAGTTCAGTTAAACGGTTTAGAGTTGAGGCACCAAAGACGTTTTTGAAACATCGCGAAACATATGAGATGTTTTGAGGGCTGAAATTGGGATTTCAGGCTCGTGCCCATGTCAAGAGGTATAAGACCTCCGATGACTTTCTTAACCTGCAAACTAAGGAGAAAAGCTCAATTGTTGAGCTTGTTCTCAGATTGTCTGAGTACAACAATCATTTGAATCGAGTGGGAGTTGATCTTCCAGATAAGACAGTGATGGTTCTCCAAAGTCATTGCCACCAAGATGTTAGAGCTTCGTGATGAACTATAACATATCAGGGATAGATATGATGATCCTTGAGGTATTCGCGATGTTTGACACCGCGAAAGTAGAAATCAAGAAGGAGCATCAATTGTTGATGGTTGGTGAAACCACTAGTTTCAAGAAGGGCAAGGGCAAGAAGGGATACTTCATGAAATGGCAAATCAGCTGCTGCTCTAGTGAAGAAACCCAAGGTAAAACCCAAACCCGAGACTAAGTGCTTCTGTAATAAGGGGAACAACCACTGGAGCAGAATTACCCTAGATACTTGGTAGATGAGAAGGCTGGCAAGGTCGATAGAAGTATATTGGATATACATTGTGTTAATGTGTACTTTGCTAGTACTCCTAGTAGCACCAGGGTATTAGATACCGGTTCGGTTGCTAAGTGTTAGTAACTCGAAACAAAAGGCTACAGAATAAACGGAGACTAGCTAAAGATGAGCTGACGATATGTGTTGGAAGTGTTTCCAAGTTTGATGTGATCTAACATCGCACGCTCCCTCTACCATCAAGATTAGTATTAAACCTGAATAAGTGCTCTTGCACCTAAAGGAATGGTTTATTGAATTTTGATCGTAGGGATACACATTTTCATGCCAAAAGATATAAGATAGTAATGATAGTACCACTTACTTGTGGCGCTGCCATGTAAGTCATATCGGTATAAAACGCATGAAGAAGCTCCATATTGATGGATCTTTGGGCTCACTCGTTTTTGAAAAGTTTGAGACATGCAAACCATGTCTATTGGTGTATATGCATGAAGAAACTCCATGCAAATGGACCGTTTTGACTCACTTGATTTTGAATCACTTGGGACATGCAAATCATACCACATGGGCAAGATGACTGAAAAGCCTCGTTTTCAGTAAGATGGAACAAGATAGCAACTTGTTGGAAGTAACACATTTTGATGTGTGTAGTCCAATGAGTGCTGAGGCATGCAGTGAATATCGTTATGTTCTTACTTCACAGATGATTCGAGTAGATGTTGAGAATATTTACTTGATGAAACACAAGTCTGAATTATTGAATGGTTCAAATAATTTCAGAGTGAAGTAGAAGATCATTGTGACAAGAGGATAAAATGTCTATGATATGATCATAGAGATGAATATCTGAATTACGAGTTTTGGCACACAATTAAGACATTGTGGAAATTGTTTCACAATTAATACCGCCTGGAACACCATAGTGTGATGGTGTGTCCGAACATCATGGTTGCACCCT
>NW_021172802.1:0-1067 GCF_002162155.2 Triticum dicoccoides
TGGGTGATGGGCTAGAGTGAAATGATTATGTCGGTAATGAGAGTGGTGTGGTGAACACGATTTGGTAAAGGTATCGATGAGAGGCCATGTAGGAGTACATGGTGGGTTGTTTCATTGAAGCCAACCTTAAGCACTGAGATCTGTATGTGTGATTTAAGATACAGCTACTACCATGCATTGGGCCCTGAAATATGACCCCGCTCGACTTCTTATTCACCCTAGCTCTCTGTCCAGGAGTTGCAAGTAGTTTCTGGTGTTTGTAGCCTACTGGAGGCCGTGGACAGCGCTGACCGTAGGGGTGGGCTGTGATGCGGTAGGTACGTGGCCGGGTGTACCGAATACCCGTTAGGTATCTCGGGAACCCTGTTCACATCGTTCGGGGCCGTATGGGAAACCTCGGCCGGACCCCCTGCGGATGGAACCTGGATAGGCGATAAACCTGGACTAGAGGCTTAAGTGTTTAGGTAGGTCGTGGTCTACACCCACGTTGGCTTTCGCTTGAAGTCTGCCGAGCACATGTCGTGTGCAGACGCTAAGTGGTGGAAACATGTATGAAGAAGTACACCCCTGCAGGGTTATCATGATCTATTCGAATAGCCGCGTCCGCGGTAAAGGACTAATTGGTTGCCTATACAGTTCATAGACAAGTAAATGGAGACTGCTAAAAGCCTCAAGATAAGTGTGAGTGCCGAGGATGGCTCTTCCGTAGGGAGACGGAGGTGGATCCTCGGTAGTGTATTGAAGTGGTGAGTAATGGACTCGTGTGCGCAAAACCATTTCAAGTTGGAGTCTCGTAGGTTAGCCTAGCCAAGAGTCAAAGCTGGCTTGCTGCAATAACTCCACCAACCCTTCTTGATAATATGCATGTATGTAGGATCTGATGTAAGTCTTGCTGAGTACCTTTGTACTCATGTTGCTATAATTTACATTTTTACAGAAGACGCTACAACCCCTTCTGATGGGTTCTACGTAGACGTTGACATCAATGAGTAGGCTAAGGCCCAGGTGGTGATCCTGAGCTTGTGAAGGACCACGTAGTATAGCTAGGCTTTCCAAGCCTCTTTTAT
>NW_021172803.1:0-885 GCF_002162155.2 Triticum dicoccoides
CTATGAACTGTATAGGCAACCAAGTAGTCCTTTACCGCGGACGCGGCTATTCGAATAGATTATGATAACCCTGCAGGGGTGTACTTCTTCATACATGTTTCCACCACTTAGCGTCTGCACACGACATGTGCTCGGCAGACTTCAAGCGAAAGCCGACGTGGGTGTAGACCACGACCTACCTAAACACTTAAGCCTCTAGTCCAGGTTTATCGCCTATTCAGGTTCCATCCGCAGGGAGTCCGGCCGAGGTTTCCCATACGGCCCCGAACGATGTGAACAGGGTTCCCGAGATACCTAACGGGTATTCGGTACACCCGGCCACGTACCTACCGCATCACAGCCCACCCCTACGGTCAGCGCTGTCCACGGCCTCCAGTAGGCTACAAACACCAGAAATTACTTGCAACTCCTGGACAGAGGGCTAGGGTGAATAAGAAGTCGAGTGGGGTCATATTTCAGGGCCCAATGCATGGTAGTAGCTATATCTTAAATCACGCATACAGATCTCAGTGCTTAAGGTCGGCTTCAATGAAACAACCCACCATGTACTCCTACATGGCCTCTCATCGATACCTTTACCAAATCGTGTTCACCACACCACTCTCATTACCGACATAATCATTTCACTCTAGCCCATCACCCAGATGAACCAGACCTGACACGACTCTAAGCATAGCAGGCATAGCAAGGTAGGAACAACACATACATATGGCTCAATCAACTCCTACACATGCTAGTGAGTTTCATCTAGTTACTGTGGCAATGACAGGTCATGCAGAGGAAATGGGTTCAACTACCGTAGCACACAGCAGTTTGAATCGCGTTGTCTTAATGCAGTAAAAGAGAGCAGGAGCGAGAACATGGGATTGTATCGATATGATCAAA
>NW_021172804.1:0-1104 GCF_002162155.2 Triticum dicoccoides
TTTGGTGGAGTGAATATTGTCGGTTACACCCTGATTATATACCTACTACTTGGGATGATTTGAAACTTGCCATGCGACATACTTTCGTCCCTGCTTATTATACTCGTGACATGATTAAGAAGTTGCAACACTTAAAACAAGGTAGTGAAACTGTAACAAAATATTATGATGATTTACAAACTACCTTGTTGCATTCCTCTTTAGAAGAAAGTGAAGATGATTTTATGGATAGATTTTGGGGAGGATTAAACCGTGATATTCAAGAGATACTAATTCATGAAGAGTGTTATCCTATGGACCATTTGTTTCATCTTGCTTGCAAAGCTGAACAAGAAATAAAACGACGTGTTGGCCACGAGGAGAACAAGCGCACGGTGCACATTCCAAGAGTTGATATGATTGTTCCTTCAACTACTAGGCATACTATGACAACCACATCCGTTGTTGTCAGGACTACATCAACTCCACCATGTGACACATCGCCCCCGAGAGTGGCTACATCATCTGAGTTGATCATAAGAGATAATGACAAAGGTACTGATCTTCCATCTCTACATAAGAATGATGAATGCCTTGTCAATTTGAATGCACCATCTGATGAGCTACCCACTACTTTGATCACACCACCTATTTTAGAGGACTACGTTGATAATTTGACTTTGCTATGTGATCAAACAACTGAAATACCAACAATTTTGAGTGCACCCATTGAATTAACTATTGATGCAAAAGAACCAATGTTTAATCATTTTGATATGACCTCTAATCTTGGTGATGATTCTGTGTTAAATGACTTATTGCATGTTTGCTTATTTAAGCATGTTGTAGCATGTAAATTTGATGCAAGTAAGGTTTGTTCACCAATGTTGGGATGGTTTAATGATGAACATTGTCAATCTTTTGAAATGAATAAGAGCTTCACTTATATGTGCAAACTGAGTTGCAATATTTTCATGCCTTCTACTTCTTGTGCTAATTTTTTGGCTTTAGATTTTATGAACTATGCAAGTTACTCATCTATTCATGTGTCATATATGCAAAAATCAAGGGAAGTAAAAATGGATGACATATACATATACAACATGTACACATTGTCTCTTTTGT
>NW_021172805.1:0-1043 GCF_002162155.2 Triticum dicoccoides
TTCGCCGTGGGAGGATAAGTCCGCCACCCACACGGCCCCTCGGACTCCTCCCCTCTCACTCACTTACCCCCTACTAGATCCCCCCTCTTCCTTTAGCTCCCTGCGTCGAACTGGAGAAGCGCCCGATGCGACCGTCGCCGACGCCCCGTCGATCCCGCGGCCATCTTCACCCCTGCGCCTCCCCGTCATGTCATAGAGTGCCGCTGCACGCTACGCCGCATGCTACCTCGAGCTGGAACTGGGGACCCCTGCAATGCCGCCCCGACCTCTTCTTCCTCCTTGGGCACCACCGCAGTCCCCATCGATTCGGCGCCATGAGCCTCCCCCGAGCCCACGTTTGCACCTCTACAGGCTCCCCGTGAGCTTCCGCTCGGATCCCCTTCGTCTCCCCCATCCTTCCGCGCCATAGCTCGCCTCGCCGCCATGGCCGCACCCAATGCCGCGGTAGAGCTCGCTGCCGTGGCCACTGCTCGCGTCCGAGCACAGCATCGTGCTCAGCTTCTCCCTAGCAACCCAACGCCACCATCCACTGCCTTTGTCGTGCCCCGTAGCGACGAACCCGAGATCACCCGAACGCCACCACCACCGCCGATGATGTTCCGGTGAACTCCCACCATCTCAGCCACTCCCACTGACACCAAACAATGCGACATCGCTTGCTCTTTTGAACGAGCCAACCCACGGGGCCGGAGACTCCCTGTGCGCATATTCCGGCCAACTACGGCACGTCACCACCTTGAAATCGAGTCGCTGGAACCCCTCTAGCACCGCCACAGATATGGCTGGCTTGGGGCCCACCCATGTGTCACTGCCAGTGGGCCCCAGGGGCCTAGCTGACCCGTTGACCCCGGTCAACTGTGCTAACTGGGCAGCACAGTCACTGACTGGTGGGCCACCCACCTAATTAACTAAAATGTTAATTAATTTAATTGGTTAAATTTAATTAGACACTGACAAATGGGCCCTAATAACTAATTAGCTTAATTAGTTAAATTGAAACCTATTAATTTTTATTGAGTCACTAACAATGGGGTTCCACTTGT
>NW_021172806.1:0-3373 GCF_002162155.2 Triticum dicoccoides
TAGATTCGGGTTTTGTTTAGAGAAGTTTAGCTATTGCTACTTTTATTTGTCTTCGCTCGTAGCGGCTAGTGCGACCGTTAAGACATCCTATCGAAATCCCATCTTGTGAGATTAACCTCATCTAGCATATTCGCAATTTTAAGATTGCTTGGCTATTATTTTCTTGCATGTTCTTCGATTTGCTTGCAGGAAAAATCCTTCGTGGATAGGTCGATCGCGCCGTTGGCTCGGTCGATAACGCCGTGGAGTTGGTTCAGCGATTGCCGTGGATATCAGTCGTGTACGGTTCTTTCTGTACAGTTGGTAGCCGGATCGTGAGGGTCAAGTCCCACCCAAAATCGTAGTTATCCTCTCTCATCAGAAGATCGGGTCCCCAGTGCACATCACAAGGAGACAACAGGTGTAGCAAGGTAGGAGAAGAAGATGAGGAGGAGGAGAGCACCAGTGGTGGCTGTCGAAAAGCCAACCACCCCGGGCGCTGGCTCAATCTCTTTGTGTGTGTGTGCAGGGGCGGAGCTGGAGCAAATGATACCCGATGCACCACTTTAACATAGTGTAAAAATTTCAAGCAATGATTAACTGTAAAGTTGTGTTTCACGGCTTCTAATGTAGATTTTCGGACATAATAGAAGATGATATAAAAAATTAGGCACTAAAATGTTTACTATAATGATAAAAAAATAGATAAAATTATTTGAAAAGGGTATCTTGCATTCCCAAATTCCAAAATACACCAGGAAACGAGATAAGAAATAGAATGAACATTCAGGTAGAACATTATAAGTCCCATGAAAGTATTTAAATGACCAAAAATTCAGAATTACCTTTAGCACATTGTCTTGCTTGTCCACTGTATGGAAACTTGTGTAAACAGATAAAGTATATCCTAACTAGAAGTTATAACCCTAGAAATTGCGCACATGTTACCAAAAGCCCAAAACATAGCAATTTAATCTATTGACTACAAGTTTATAATAATTGTTGCAATTTGTAATATAGAAAAAGCAGGTCAAGATACCAGAATTGGAGTCCTTAGCAATCTAGGGTGAAACGGAAGATTGAACAGATTGCTGAATTGCCGAGAGCCGGACCGACCAGATTTGAAATTGCGGCGTGCAGCATCGTCGCGTGCGCATCAATGCGCCAGGATTCAGGCGTGCGCCTTTGACTTGTCTATCGCCGCCGCCTTTGACTTGTCTGCGCGAGGCGTATGGAAGGGCTACGCAGTGTACGCACGTACAAACAGGGGAAAGACTAATCCATCTTTTTCTTTTGAGGGAAGGAAAGACTAATCAATCGATCGATGAGATGTAAAATGAGCAACCAACCGCGCGTGTAGCGTGTGTGACGTGGGCTGGGAAGCAAACTGCTTTGTGCGATCAGCCTGCTTCGGCCCAGTTTGGAGGCGTGCGTCTGCCTGGAAAGACAGACCCGATGCACTGGTCTTGGGCCAACCTGATGCACAGGGCCTTTTTTGTGATAGTTACTGCTAAATTTTTTCCTGGACCCGTATTCCTGTGCATCAGGGTCGGCCCAATGGGCTCCGCCCCTATGTGTGTGTGTGGTGTCCGTGCACGTTTGGTGGTGTGTAAACTATATATACATATATAATGTTGTGTAGAGTACAAGGAAACAGCAGGAACAAGCGACATAGTACCTATCAGCCCGGCTGGCCTTTCTTTGATTATTCTTTGTTGGGTCTTCTAGCTAGTCTTTCTCTTTTGGCAAAGCTCTAGCCCAGTCTACCTTACAAAGCTGAAACCTTCCAAGTCACCAAGTCAGCTGTGACTCCGTGTCGGCCGAACCGACAAATCTAACTCTCGTGCAAGTTCGGCCAAAGATATATGGCCCGTCTCCAAAACTCTTAACTAAATCTAACCCTTTTGCTCAATGCCACAATCTTCGGCATAGAGCTTGGTCATGTCAACACAACACACATGGATGTTGAAAAAGATTTAGCGATTTATGAGGTGTGGCTAGATCTCAATCGATTCAGATTTAACCAAGTCTCAATTAAATGACAATGACATATAAAAGAGAAAAAGAAAAAGGTGATTTTTTTACATGGATTCTAATGTAAGATCGCACAAATATAACATCGATTGTAACTTAACAAAGTCTGTTCACGAATAAAATGCAGTTTACGGGGTTAAATACCAGAGGGTATGACGTTGAATAGCTCAACACCGAAGGGTGTGACGTTTACACCTTGAGCTCCGCGCCATAGGGCCGGCGTGTGCGCCGACGAGGGGTCAACTAGTCAACCACAACTCCTTGTCATACTTAGTTGAATCCAGTCCATCAACAACCCGTTGGGGTCTCCGGAAAGACGACCACCATTCGTTAGGATGTGCGCCTGCACGCCGGACAGAAGCCGTTGTAATGTACTTGTAACTCCTAGAAATAACAGGTCCAGAAATTCGCTTTGGCACATGGGAGCGTGCGCTCCTGCCATCAGAAAAAATATTTTGAAGTATGAAAAAATTTCAAATAGAAATTTGGCATACATCTTGATATTATGTGTGTGCACGTCAACTTCGAAGGAAATCGACATTTTTTATGGCTTGTGTAGAAAGATAAAAAATTGGCCCTCATGTGCCAAAACGCCGCTCTCGTTCTCTTCATGGCAATCTCGTCCCCCGGCATTGCAGCTGATGTGACTAACGGCTGGTACAACCCGTGGGCCAAGATTCTCTCCACACACAGACAAACACAGGTATTTAATGAATGAATGAATGATAGTAATATGAAAAACCCTCCATTTTAGAGTAGACTGATTTTCATTTTCATACAATTTTTTTTGCATCTTCACGCATAGAAAGAGCGACACATGCATGTCACTATATCAAAGCTGTGATTTCTTATATTTTTAATAATTCAATGTCAATCTTTTTTTTTTGCACTACGCAAACAATAGCATATGGCACTATCGAATAAAAACTCATTTTCCATGATTACAAAACCTCAATTAAAGCCTTGCTTGCTATGGTTTACATGTTTCAAAGCTTGTAAAAACAAGTGTAATGGACTGTGTTCTGGATAAAGATTTCGCACAAAAAAGAAACACAACAAAAACTCAATCTACCTTATTATTATCACCTACCACCATAAACTATTCAGAGAACAAGTGATTTTATGTTTATCATGGTCATCTGCCATGAAGATCAGTAATCAGATCAACTCCAATGTGAAATTTGTACATATCAAGGTCATCTAGTATGTATGTACAAAGTTATCGAAGATCTTGATATTGCAGTGATGCCTCTAACTTGAGCTTCATCTCCAGCCTTTTGAAGTGCAAAGTTGAGGCTCAGTTTATGTGCAAAAAAGACATCAAGGCAGGAGTTGAGATCTTCAGAAGGGGGGCAGTGTT
>NW_021172807.1:0-1385 GCF_002162155.2 Triticum dicoccoides
CCACTACGCAAATCAACTTTGGAGAATATTGTAGAGCCACTCAATTCATCAAGCATATCATCTAGCCTAGGAATAGGATGACGATAACGAATAGTAATATTATTAATGCCTCTACAATCAACACACATACGTGATGTACCATCCTTTTTCGGCACTAGAATAATAGGAACAGCACAAGGACTAAGGGATTCGCGTATATAACCTTTGTCGAGAAGCTCTTGTACTTGACGCATAATCTCCTTCGTCTCCTCTGGATTGGTACGGTATGGTGCACGGTTTGGCAGTGAAGCACCGGGAATTAAGTCAATCTGATGCTCAATCCCTCGAATAGGCGGTAATCCCGGTGGCACGTCTTGTGGAAAAACGTCAGCGAACTCCTGCAAAATGTTAGTGACAGTAGGAGGCAAAGAGGAAGGCACGTCCTCGAATGAAAATAATGCCTCTTTGCACACGAAAGCATAGCAAACAGATTTGCTGAAATCTAGCTCATCAATATCAGATTTGGTGGCAAATAAACATGCACTTTTCAATTTAATTTCAGAAGCAACACTAGATGGTTTATTGTTAGGCTTCATTTGTTGCTCAAATTCTTTTGCCACAATCTGATTTTCACTCTTATTCTTCTCCTGTTGTGCTTTATTAGCTCTATTAATATCATCTTTTAAAATGGAATCAGGAGTCATAGGAAGCAAAGTAATATTTTTATCCTTATGAACAAGAGTATAGTGATTGTTTCTACCATGGTGTACAGAATTTTTATCAAATTGCCATGGTCTACCAAGTAATAAGGAACATGCTTGCATAGGTACCACATCACAATCAACATAATCAGCATATGTAGAGATACTAAAATGCACACGAACAGTACGTGTTACCTTAACCTTGCCGCTGTTGTTGAACCATTGGATGTAGTAAGGATGTTGATGTGGTCTTGTGGTGAGAGAAAGCTTCTCCACCATCTCCATGCTAGCCAAGTTGTTGCAGCTCCCTCCGTCTATTATGACGCGCACAGAACGTTCCTTCACAACTCCCTTGGTATGGAACAAATTGTGCCTCTGATTTTGCTCAGCTTGTGTGACCTGCACACTCAAAACACGTTGAGCAACTAAACATTCATACCTGTCAGCGTCTTCAGGAGCCATGTATTGCGTCTCATGATCAGAATCATCTCCACCATGTTCTTCACGTGTAATAAGAGCCAATGTCTCCTCATCATAGTCACTAGCGGACTCATATCCACCATCCGCGGTAGCAATCATCACACGCGGAGATTTGCATTCCCTCGCATAATGACCTCCTCCCTTACAACGACGACAAATAATATCACTTGTGTGCCCTGTTGATGCCATGGAAGAAGAAGAACGCTGTGCAGGCCCCGCAGGTGC
>NW_021172808.1:0-1241 GCF_002162155.2 Triticum dicoccoides
GAGAGGCTCGACGGAGTGGTGGAACGTGGGTGGATGCAATTTGATAAAATCACTGAGTGACACCACGTTAGCCCTCTGATGGTGTGCTGTATTCTGTTCAATACGCTCCAACAAACGGTTTGTCTCCCGCTTGTTTCTCTCAGCTTCCATCATAACCTCGGCTAGTGAAGGAGGTTGAGGCAGATGTTCATTTCTGGCTTCACTGCCTTCGGCCTGCTCTTGAGAAGCAGGGTTGGCGCGCGTGTTGACCATCCTAGGTAATCAAGACAATGATTTAGTCAGAATGATAAAATTCCGACATAGGAATACATAATGTAAGGAATAACTCGGAATGCAAGATGATCATCCGTATGACATGGTAGATACAGAAACTGCTTCTTTATTCCATCGTCATACACACCATACAAGGTTTAGTACAAGACCAAACAAAGTACTATTACGGTGAAAAGGGATTACATCTCATCGGAGGCATTCCAAACTCATATACATTATTTTTCTACAACTCCGGAAAGAGTACAAACTAGGACACATCCCACGAGTCACGCGGGACGATAGACGACACAGCTAGTGCGAACTAGTGGTACTACCACTAACTCAGACCGATCCGTAGTAGTCCTCGTAGAAGTCGCCTCCATAGCCTGGAAGTTCAACATGATCATCCGGAAACAGACGGTCTCGCGGAGCTTGTGGACCATAGGGGCTAGGATGAGGTCGTGGACCAACAAACGGTGGCCTGCGGGGACCGCGAGGTGGGGTGATGCCTCCTACATCACGCCAAACCATCATGTCTGGCAGAGCAGATCTCACAGGATAGAGATCGCGCATATCTGAGAATCCAGCTTGCACCGCCGGTGCGAACCGAGTCAAAGTGGCCCAGTGGTCAGCACGGGTATTGAAGAGCTCTAACCTTAAGGCCCGATTTTCACGGTCCTTATCCTCGAGCATCTCAGCAGTGGTGCGAGTTCGTGAATCCTCCTGAGTGGAGTCAGCATAGATAGCCTGGAGATACCCTTGTGCTCCCGGAAGTGATCCTGGCATATACCGGAAATCAGAGTCCCGAAATAAACCAGATCTGACTCGCATAATGGTCATCATAGAGTAGGCGGCATCCTGCACAGCCATCTCAATAGTAACCCCGAGTCCATAGGAGCAGTGAAGAGGCTCAGTGGATCCAGGATAAGATGGAAATATCCTGACAGTGCAGAGATACTGGCTTTGATTGAAGTCCCGGAATTGCTCTT
>NW_021172809.1:0-1180 GCF_002162155.2 Triticum dicoccoides
GACAAGATCTACCGGGAAGCAGCAGCCGCAGCAGAACGCAAGACACTTGCCGCTGAAGCTCCCGGGGGGAAGAAGAAGACCAAGTCCGGCAAGAGCTCTGATGCCCACTCCGGCAAGCGCACCTCTTCGGAGTGCTGCGCTACCGTCGAGGACGCACCATCGAGCTCCACCGGCAAGTGTAAGAAGGCAATGGCAGCTCCACCTGAGACCAAGAAGGTGTCCGCCAAGGAGGACGGCACTGGTGGTACCTTCACCATCAGCGCCACTCTTGACCCCAAATAGGAAAGCGCGCTCGTTGCTTTCCTGTGGGCGAATGTCGACGTGTTTGCGTGGCAACCGTCTGATATCCCCGGTGTTCCCAGGAAAGTAATTGAGCACCACCTTGCCGTCTGTCCTCATGCGCGGCCCGTCAAGCAGAAAGTCAGGAAACAGACAGTGGAGCGCCAAGAATTCATCGCAGAAGAAATCAAGAAGTTGGAAGCAGCAGGCCTTGTCAGAGGAGTGCTCCATCCCACGTGGTTGGCCAATCCTGTTGTCGTGCGCAAGGCTAATGAGAAATGGAGGCTTTGTATTGACTTCACTGATGTTAATAAAGCTTGTCCCAAAGACCCATTTCCCTTGCCGCACATTGACCAGATTGTTGACTCCACAGCCGGATGTGATTTGCTTTCATTTCTTGATGCATACTCAGGATACCATCAGATCTTCATGGCAGAAGAGGATGAAGAGAAAACCGCATTTATCACCCCATGTGGCACGTACTGCTTCGTACGGATGCCTTTCGGTTTGAAGAATGCTGGTTCAACATTCGCAAGGGTAGTCCACCACGCTTTTGAGCCGCAGATGCACAGAAATGTGGAAGCCTACATGGATGACATAGTGGTCAAGAGCAAGAACAGGGCGACCCTGATTCAAGATTTAGACGAGACATTTGCAAATCTGCGCAAGATCAACCTCAAGCTTAACCCCGAGAAGTGCGTGTTTGGAGTCCCTTCCGGCAAGCTTCTCGGGTTCTTCGTGTCTCAGCGGGGAATTGAAGCCAATCCCGACAAGATCAAGGCCATTGAGCAGATCGAAGCACCAAAGCGCGTCAAGGATGTACGAAGGCTTGCCGGTTGCGTGGCTGCTCTCAGCAGGTTTATCTCTAGATCTGCTGAGCGCGCCCTGCCATTTTTCAAAA
>NW_021172810.1:0-13442 GCF_002162155.2 Triticum dicoccoides
GAGAGGGCTAGGGTTACACAGAGTCGGTTACAATGGTAGGAGATCTACATATCCGTATCGCCAAGCTTGCCTTCCACGCCAAGGAAAGTCCCATCTGGACACGGGACAAAGTCTTCAATCTTGTATCTTCATAGTCTTGGAGTCCGGCCGATGATGATAGTTCGGCTATCCGGACACCCCCTAGTCCAAGACTCCCTCGGTAGCCCCCGAACCAGGCTTCAATGACGACGAGTCCCGCGCGTATATTGTCTTCGGCGTTGCAAGGCGGGTTCTCCTCCAAATTCCATGTGCTTGCCGAATAGTGTCCGGCTTCCTCATAAATGTTGCGCTCCTTGGCTTCCATGCCCAATAATGGCCCTCTTCCACGTGTCGTATGAATGCGAAAAGCCAGGGTATTTTTACATTTTACCCCCGAGCTGCTTGAATAAGCTGCCTATAAGAGTGGCAAGGATCTAGATTCAAATCACACCATCCTCCTTCCGCGAGTACTCATCGGAGCGCCTCTGACAAAATCCACTCCATCATGGACAGTCGACGCGGCTCCTCCTCTCGCGCTCCCAGCCCTCAGCCAGGAGATTGGAGGAGATGTTCAGTTGCGCACAGCGAGCTGGTGACGCTCCAAGCGGAGGGATACCTTCCCCCGGCCTTCATGGTCCCGGTTCGAGCCGGACTGGCCACCTACAAAGGTGGAAAGCAGGCGGAGAACACCCCCAATCCCTCCAAAGGAGAGTGGGTGTGCTTCGTCCCTTATCTAATAAGGGGGCTCGGATTTCCCATACATCCGTTTCTTCGGGGGCTCCTGGAGTTCTACGGCCTCCAGCTTCATCACCTTACACCCGCCTCCATTTTGCACGTTGCGGGTTTTGTAGCTCTTTGTGAGCTGTTCTTGGGCATCGAGACCCATTTTGGGCTGTGGAAGAGATTGTTCTGCCTCGTACCCCGTTCTCACAAGGGGTCGATATATGAAGTGGGCGGAGCCGAAATATGGCGCATCGCCGGGACCGGATATCTACCCGGAACCCCGAAGAAGGCATCCGAAGACTAGCCTTCGTAATGGTTTTATATGGAAGACGCTCCACTGCTGGACCCAGTTCAGATCGGCCTTCTGGAGTTCAGCAACGCTCCTCTGAAGAAACGCCTGAGTTGGCGCCCGCGGAGCCCTCAACGAGAAGATTATAGGAGCGTCCAATATCTGATGGGCCGGATAAGGTTGCTGGCCCATTCTAGATTGACCATGATTGGAGTCATGGCCACGTGCATTATGCGAGGGGTGCAGCCGCTCCAATATAGGGGCCACCCTATGTGGGATTTTAACGGGGAGAATGACGCCACCCGTCATGGCCGCAAGGGACCGGGATCGGCCGCCGATCTGGTGAAGATCCTGTCCGGCTTGTACAAGGGGGAGAAGGAGGACTTCCTCCGCACGAGTCCATTAAATGGATTCTCCATGAATAACCCTCGGAGCTGGGTAAGGGGACGTCTATCTATCCAACCCGTGCTTTCAAAGTTAAGTGTCTTACTTTATGATTTCGACGCAGGAACTGCGTCGGGATGTGGAGGGCATACACAGTCCGACTCCACAACCCGAGGATCCGGGAAGATCCCTTGATCCGGCCTCCGGAGAGGATCCGGACATAGAGGTGGAGCTAATTGACGGGGTGTTCCACCAACTCAACATGGACAATGCTCTAGTCACCATTATGGCTGACTACCCCGGTTTATCTCCGGCTTCCCAGGTAACTATGACCGGAGTCCCGACACCATTACTTCATCCGTGCTTATCTCTGACCACCGTATACCAACGGTGTCTCGCAGGAGGTGCCTTCAAGGTGAGAAGCCGAACCCGCGGCGGCTAACCGACAAGGGTCAGTTCGGCCCAGCAGGCGGAAGAGGGGTGCGGTGCGAATCGAAACATCGCCGCAACGGTATAGTACGCCACCGGTTTTAAGGGAAAGATTCCTGGGAGGTGTACTAATGCTCATGACTTTCCCAGGAGAAAGAGCGCTCGCCGGACTGTGCCCGGAGAGGTTGCCAACCAAGCCTCCGCCAGCCAGGCTCCAACGCCTGGTCCGGAGGGGGAGGCTAGCGCGAGGCACGAGCCGGATGCTCCTCCAACGGAGGATGCCGACAGGATGTCCGCCACCAGGTCTGAGGTGGAGAGCGCCATGAATCACAGGCTCCGCCGGACAGTTCTTCATGACGCGTGTTTCTCCCCAGAGGTGTTGAATGCCTTTAATGCGGGAGACGCGCACCTCCGTGCCGCTCAAGATGGTTTAACCAGAGCCACGGAGCAGTATGTGAAAGACATACGGGTAAGGAATTTTAATAGTGATATATGCAAGTAGCCCCCGAGACTTAAAGTAGTTAGAATAACTGATTTAAGGATCATTTGATATGCAGGATCTTATGAAGAAGAATACTCAATTGTCCCAGGGGCTTCAAGAGTGCAAGGCCCAACTTGAGGCCGCACTAGCCGCCGCAGGAGGAGACACAGATATCCCCTCTGGTAACACCTATTTCAAAAAGATAAGCGGTTTATGGCGCGCGGCGTGCGTCTAAGTTTGATAATATTGCAGAGGGCGCCGGACTAGATCCGGACAAGCAACATCTGCTACACCAGCTGAAGGCCGGCGAGAAGGTGCTTATGAGGGTGCAGCAGGAGCGGAACTAACTCCAACATGCCAACACCCAGCTGGGCGAAGAACTAAAAGATGTTCGGGTCCAGCTGTCTGACTCCGTAAAGCAGAATCGGCGACTTCGTCGCGACATCTACAGTAAGTGCTTGAGCAAACTCTTTTGAAAAGAAGATTCCGGCGAGGAAGTCGATTGACAGAAATGTGTCTTTAGGTGTGCTCACAGGTCGCCCTGCGGAGGAAATGCCCGGTTCAACGGGTGACCAACTTCCCGAGCTACTGCAACTGCACGAATGTGTTCGGCAGGCGATGAGTGGCGTCGCCCAGGCCTTATGGCCATCCGTCTCCCTACCCGAGGGTCTTGGAGGGCTTGCGGAGAAGCTTCAGGGTGCACGGCAGCGCTTCCGTCTGTGGAAGATATCGGCCTGCCGTCAAGGTGCCAGGGAGGCCTGGGCCATGGTGAAGACGCGGTACACGAAGGCGGATCCGAACCACATGGCCGAGGTCGGACCTGTGGGGCCCGATGGGAAGGAGATCCCTATGAGCTTAATGTATGGCCAAGTAGAGTTGGCCGCTAAGTATTCCCAACGGGACTGTAAATTAGACAGCCTGTTAGATGGGATTGAAGAGGAGTACAATCAGTCAATTTGACGATGTATTTTAAAATGACATGTATAATGCCTTCTAGCCGGATTGTAGATCGTTTGTCTTTGCAGACCTTTTCGCTTCAACCTCGGGGCCCAACAGTCCAGAGTGTGTCTGAATACCCTCGCGGTTATGCAAAACCGGGGCATGCATGGAGACCAGGCATAGGGGTAATTAGTGCTTTATCAGACAAGTGCCCAACTAGTTATGTTATATTACATGGTTAGTAAGAAACATCTTCCAGGGAGAATAGTTCCGTTAGGGGTTCCTTTTCCTTAGAGGCAATACCCTAAAGTGCATGTCCGGACTGCGAAAAGAGCAGAAAAGCATCTGGGGGCAGACAAATAGATAGGTAAAAAAGAATCATCTTTCAAGTCACCGACCGAATATTCCCTTAAGAACGCTAGCTTTCGGCTTCACCCAGTCTGAGGTACACATCCGGCTGACCCGGCAGTAACAATCACAGAGGTGCTCCCTTTACCTCCTAGCCGAACAATCTGGAACGTAGGGGTAAGCACAGGAGCCAGGCAACCCAGCTTGGCCAAAACTTAAGTCATATCGATGCATATAATGGTGAATAAAAGGTACATGTGGAAGTTTGACACGTGTCGGGCATAAAGCCCGTATAGAGAAGCTTCTGTTAAAGAAGCCCCCAGGTATAATGGGTGCGAGTAGCACGTCAAGTGTGTGCGGACAATGCGCAGATCAGCCCTCAAAGGCTCTATGAAAAGGGGAGGAGAAAAGAGAGAAACAAAAGACAACTAAAGTATAAAATGTGGACGGAGGAAGGAGACAAACTCTGAGTCCGGCGCTAGGCATAGAATCTTCGGAGGCAGGCTGCATTCCATGGGTTCGGCTCGAGTCGGTTGTCCGATGCGTTTCGCAGACGGTATGCTCCGCCGGTCAGGACTTGGTCGATGATGAAGGGACCTTCCCATTTGGGCTTGAGTTTGTCCTTTTTCTTGTCCGGCAGGCGTAGAACTAGTTCGCCAACATTGTAAGTTTTGGCCCGTACTTCTCTTCTTTGATATCTTCGAGCCTCCTGCTGATAGAATGCGGAACGAGCTTTCTCCACGTCGCGCTCCTCTTCTAGGGCGTCCAAACTGTCTTGCCGATCCAACTCGGCCTCTCTTTCCTCGTACATGCGTACGCGAGGTGAGTCATGAATTATATCGCAGGTCAAAACTGCCTCTGCGCCGTATACCATAAAAAATGGTGTGAATCCAGTAGTATGGTTTGGCGTGGTACGCAGCCCCCAGAGTACGGAGTCGAGCTCCTCTACCCAGTGAGTGTTAGATTCCATGAGGGACCGCACTAGTCTGGGTTTCATGCTGCTCATGATTAGACCATTTGCTCGTTCGACTTGACCGTTAGTTTGAGGGTGATAGACTGAAGCGTAGTCGAGCTTGATGCCCATATTTTTGCACCAGAGTTTAACCTCGTCGGCCGTGAAGTTCGTGCCGTTATCAGTGATGATGCTGTGGGGGACGCCATAACGGTGTACTATCCCGGATATGAAGTCTATCACAGGTCCGGATTCGGCCGTTTTAACTAGCTTGGCCTCTATCCATTTGGTGAATTTGTCCACCATGACCAATAGGTACTTTTGCTTGTGGGTTCCCCCTTTAAGGGGTCCAACCATGTCAAGCCCCCAGACCGCGAACGGCCAGGTGATGGGTATAGTTTTGAGGGCGGTGGGTGGCATGTGGCTTTGATTAGCAAAAAGCTGGCACCCGACGCATCATTGGACTAAGTCCTGAGCATCTGCCCGGGCCGTCGGCCAATAAAATCCTGTACGGAAGGCCTTGCCTACAAGGGCCCGGGCTGCGGCGTGGTGCCCGCCGAGTCCGACGTGAATTTCAGCCAGCAGATTTTGCCCTTCGTCTTCAGAGATGCACCTTTGAAGGACTCCGGTTGTGCTTTTCTTATAAAGCTCTCCCTCATGGACCTTGTAGGCTTTAGATCGCCGTACTATGCAGTGGGCCTCATTTTGGTCTTCGGGGAGTTCCTGCCTAATTAAGTAGGCTAGGAATGGTTCCGTCCACGGGGCAATGACTGCCATTATTTCGTGGGCTGAAGGTGTTATTTCATTGGCTGAGCCATCGGTTGTGTCAGAATGTTCGGTGTTGGGCGGTGCGGTTGGTTCCGGATTGTTATTTCCGGACTCCTCTTCCCATACTACGGATGGCTTAAAGAGCCGCTCCAGGAAGATGTTTGGAGGGATGGCGTCGCGCTTTGCGCCGATGCGCGCCAACACGTCGGCCGCCTGGTTATTATCTCGGGCTACATGGTGGAATTCGAGTCCTTCGAACCGAGCTGACATTTTTAAGACAACATTACGGTAGGCTGCCATTTTCGGATCTTTGGCATCAAAGTCTCCATTTACTTGGGATATTGTGAGGTTTGAATCCCCGCGGACCTCTAGGCGTTGAATGCCCATGGAGATTGCCATTCGAAGACCATGTAGAAGGGCCTCGTATTCGGCTGCGTTGTTGGAGTCCGTGTACATTATTTGAAGTACGTATTGGACTGTGTCTTCGGTTGGGGACGTCAAGACGACGCCAGCCCCCAAGCCGGCCAACATTTTAGAGCCGTCGAAGTGCATGATCCAATTGGAGTATGCGCCGTACTCTTTAGGGAGTTCGGTTTCAGTCCATTCAGCGATGAAGTCGGCCAAGACTTGCGACTTATAGCTCGCCATGGTTTGTAGTTTATGTCGAATGGTAAGAGCTCGATGGCCCATTTTGCAATCATGCCCGTCGCGTCTCGGTTGTTTATAATGTCGTTGAGAGGTACTTCGGAGGACACTGTTATCGAACACTCTTGAAAGTAGTGTCGCAGCTTCCGGGATGCCATGAACACGGCGTATGCTATCTTTTGATAATGTGGGAACCGGGACTTGCATGGAGTTAAGACAGTGGATACGTAGTACACTGGTTTTTGAAGAGGGAATTTGTGCCCTTCTGTTTCTCGTTCGACGACGAGCACCGCGCTTACAACTTGATGTGTTGCCGCGATATATAATAACATTGGTTCGCTCAAGTTGGGCGCGGCCAGGACTGGATTTGTTGCCAATATGGCCTTTATTTCTTCGAGTCCGACCGTGGCAGCATCCGTCCATTCGAAGTGTTCGGTGCGCCTGAGGAGGCGATAGAGGGGCAATGCCTTTTCTCCCAAACGGGAGATGAAGCGGCTTAGAGCCGCCACGCATCTAGTCAATTTTTGTATTTATTTGAGGTCTTTTGGGATATCCAACTGTGACAGAGCTCGGATCTTGGCTGGGTTTGCTTCAATTCCTCTACCGGATACAATGAATCCCAAGAGCTTTCCAGCTGGTACGCCGAAAACGCATTTTTCCGGGTTGAGCTTGATGTCATATGCTCGGAGGTTGTCGAATGTGAGCCTCAAATCGTCTACTAGAGTTTCGACGTGTTTGGTCTTGACGACGACATCGTCTACGTATGCCTCCACTGTTTTGCCGATCTGGGTAGCCAAACATGTCTGAATCATGGCTGATATGTTACGCCGGCGTTTTTGAGTCCGAAGGGCATTGTGTTGATGCAGAATGGTCCGTATGGAGTAATGAATGCCGTTGCGGCTTGGTCTGTCTCCGCCATCTTGATTTGATGGTAGCCGGAGTATGCGTCGAGTAAGCACAATGAATCGTGCCCTGGGGTAGCATCGATGATTTAATCGATGCGGGGAAGGGGGAAAGGATCCTTTGGACAAGCCTTGTTAAGGTCTTTAAAATCGACGCACAGGCGCCAGGATTTATCCTTTTTTTGGTACCATTACCAGGTTTGCTAGCCAGTCCGGATGTTTGATGTCTCTGATGAATCCGGCTTCTAATAGTTTGGCTAGCTCCTCTCCCATTGCCTGTCTTTTGGGTTCGGAAAATCGCCGAAGAGCCTGTTTGACTGGCTTGAATCCTTTTAGGATGTTTAGGCTGTGTTTTGCCAACCTGCGTGGGATTCCTGGCATATCTGAAGGGTGCCAGGCAAAGATGTCCCAATTTTCCCGAAGGAATTCTCGTAGTGCGGCGTTTACCTCAGGGTTTAATTGTGCCCCAATGGAGGCCGTCTTTGTGGGGTCCGTTGGATGGACTTGGAATTTTACTATTTTGTCTGCTGGTTGAAAAGAGGTGGACTTGGATTTCTTATCGAGTATCACATCGTCCCTGTTCACCGTGGAGCGCAGCGCAGTGAGTTCCTCTGCTGCTAGGGCTTCGGATAGTGCCTCTAGGGCTAGTGCGGCTGTCTTATTTTCGTCGCGGAGTGCTATGTCCGGATCACTGACAAGAGTGATTATTTCGTTGGGCCCGGGCATTTTAAGCTTCATGTACCCATAATGGGGTATAGCTTGGAAAATTGTAAATGCCTCTCGCCCTAGTAAAGCGTGATATCCGCTGCTGAACGGGGCCACCTGGAACGTGACCTCCTCGGACCTGTAATTGTCCAGCGAGCCGAACACCACATCTAGTGTAATTTTTCCTGTGCAGCGTACTTCTCGACTAGGCATTATTCCTCTGAAGGTTGTGCTGCTTTGCTCAATGCGGCTCTAGTCTATTTCCATTTTTCGAAGGGTTTCCTCGTAGATGAGGTTTAATCCGCTGCCGCCATCCGTGAGTACCTTGGTAAGACGAAAGCCGTCCACTATTGGACTGAGGACCAATGCGGCTGGTGCTCGGGCTGTTCGGAATTTAGGTTCGTCGCTGGCGTTGCCGTGTCGCTCCATGGATTTGTTGTTGCTACTTGGTATACTTCGGCGAGGCTGCGGATTGTTCGTTTCCGCATATTATTTGATGCGAAAGTCTCGAAGACTGTTAATACCGTACTGGTACTGTTGGGCTGGTTCTCCGGGGCTAGAAGCTCTTCACCACTTTTGGCCACCTGCCGTAGTATCCAACATGCTCGAAGGCTATGTGTTGGAGTGGCGTCCTCTGTACTATGGATTTTACAGGGTCCGCTGAGCCATCCCTCCAGTACGGTTCCGTACCCTTTATGGGTTTTTTGCTTTTTGGTTTTTGTCCCGGGTGCCTGAGCATGATGCACCCTTTTGTTTCGGACTAGGGCTGTGTTCGGAGCCGGATTGTCCCAAAACTTAGTTTCGATTTTCCAGATACTCTCCATTGCACAGTACTTTCGTACTATGGACGCCAGGTTGGCGAAGCGTGTAATTTCGCGGAGACTTATGGCGTTAGTGATTCCCCTGTTCGTGCAATTGTTGCAGAAAATTGAGATTGCGCTTTCCTCATGGCAGTCCTTTATCCTATCCATAACCAGGAGGAATCTGACCCAGTAATGATGTACTGTCTCTGTGGGCTCTTGCCGAATTTGAGATAGATCGTTTATGTTTGGGTGGGCGGGTGGAATTAAGTCCGGAACCCTGCCCAACTTGAGGCTCAAGGGCCGAAAAGTTTCCGAATTTGGAATCTTGGATTGCTGGACGGTGTCCAACGAATCTGGTCCGCTGCCTGACTTTAGATTCAGTACTTGATTGATGCCCGTCCCTCCGCGGGAATCCGGCATGGAGGGATCGGAAGTCCGGACATAACTGGTCTTCAATACAGAAAAAGAGTCGCCGCGTTATTCCTCTACCACCGCAACGTGGTGGGTAACCTAGGGAGAGTTAATCTCTCTCAGATCGGTTTTAAGCCCAATCTGATCGTAGTCTGTAGTGACTCCCAGGGCGGCGATGCGATCCAAGAGCTCGTTTACAGAAGAGAGCTCCATCGGATCCAGCTGCTCGGTGAATTCCGAGTTGACGTGAAGATTGCTTTTGATGACCCGAGAGGTCATCGTCGAAGCGGCGGCCGAACAGGCGGTCATAAGAAAACCACCTAGCCGGATAGTTTGGCCGGCGGCCAAGGCTCCTTTGGCAATGGTATCGTCTTTAAAGACGGGAAGAGGCATCATTCCTGATCGTGACGGCACAGAGGAACTCTCAATGAAAGCACCAATGTCGGTGTCAAAACCGGCGGATCTCGGGTAGGGGGTCCCGAACTGTGCGTCTAGGCGGATGGTAACAGGAGACAAGGGACACAATGTTTTTACCCAGGTTCGGGCCCTCTCGATGGAGGTAAAATCCTACTCCTGCTTGATTGATATTGATGATATGGGTAGTACAAGAGTGGATCTATCACAAGATCAAGGAGGCTAAACCCTAGAAGCTAGCCTATGGTATGATTGTTGTTCTGTCCTACGGACTAAAACCCTCCGGTTTATATAGACACCGGAGAGGGCTAGGGTTACACAGAGTCGGTTACAATGGTAGGAGATCTACATATCCGTATCGCCAAGCTTGCCTTCCATGCCAAGAAAAGTCCGATCCGGACACGGGACGAAGTCTTCAATCTTGTATCTTCATAGTCTTGGAGTCCGGCCGATGATGATAGTTCGGCTATCCGGACACCCCCTAGTCCAGGACTCCCTCAGTATTTATCGATGATCTTGGGGCTACGTTAATGGAGTGAAGCATGGCATGACAACAAGTCTGCATCGCGCATGCCGTCCTTGATGAGCATGACAACAAGCATGACACATATTGACAACAAGTGAAAATATAATAGGCATACATTGGCACTTGTTTGCCGGTGTCCTACAATACAATAGGCATGCATCGTGTGCGCCGTCCTCCAACAATTTTATTCTTATCCTACACATTCGTACGTAAGGCTGCTGCCTCCAGCAATGGTTAGTGTTGCCAAGCAAAACATTCATGCTCCACTACATCATGTCTTATCTGGGCAGCACTTCAAATTTTCGAGTTCTATGTGCACGTACATGCGTACAGACCTAAGTTCAGTAACAGGTGGTACCAATAGCTTCCTAATAGATCAACATTGCTACTTCTTTTAGCTTATTTCAGGATTTTCCCGTGTGCTATTTGCGGAAGATTAGAGCTAAGGTTGTGGCCTTGCGGACAAAATCCTGGTGGTGGGCATGTAGCGGAGTAGCGGCCAAGACTCGGTGCTGGTCTGCAGTTTCAACCGTGAGGGCGATTAGGTGGTAATCGTGGGAGGCATTCATGGTGCAGGCAGCGTTGTCATGATACTCCGGTCTGATGTGTTGGACCAGGTGGACCCTCCGATGTGTTAGAGCTGGTAGACCCCTGGTGGTCTGTGTCCATGTGAAAGTCATGCTCGATGGTCCCGATGATGCTGATTGCGACGTTCATGAGCGCCGTTCTCCTCCTTGGAGACAGTTCCTTGGGTTATGGCCCTCCACATTTGGCTAGTGGTGAAAATCCATGGTCCGATCTTCTGCCCAAGTCAGTGGCATCATACCCATCTCGGAGGCGTTGTTGGCGAGCCTGCGTACTTCTAAGTGGGTCATCGTCGTTGTGGTTCGTGGGCAGTGGCAGTTGTGCCAAAGGCGTGGTGTGGCTTACAAAGGCGGTCAAGTCTATACTTCCTCAGTGGCTTCGTTTCCAGTTGCCATTCTTTCTTGTGTACTTGCTGTCTTCCAGCTAACCAGCATCCATCATGCCAACATGAGGAAAGTTGTTGGCCCTCTTCGGTGACAGACGAATTTATCCACAGCGAGGTTCACCCTTCTCAAAATAGATCAAGGCTTGTTCCTCCTGTGTTTGTTGTCTATTGCATGTTGAGATTCCATTTGCTTTAGCCTTGGTTAACGAATACTAGGGCAGGTGAAGGCTTTTGCATTGTCAAGCAACATTTCATTTTTATCTTTGTGTGCTTGTATGTTCGTAACCTTTGCTAGATGTGCTCCTTAGCAACCTCTATCTGCTTCGGCTGTCCGCCTTAATTTGTCTATAAATTAGAGTTGAAACCTATTTTCCTGGACAAATCGATCAATACTTAACTGAAATTTAATTTACCTAAATGTGGCACCAAACGAGGATAATCATAATTTTGAGATGTGATGGCTCTTGCTTCAGCACAATTGAATCAGTTCTAGTAACATGTTTCTGTTAGAGGCAGATCACAAGAAGTGCATATTGGACCTCCTGACTGCTTATTCAAAAGCAAATAATCATAAGAAAATGATACAATTGGCTGCATGATGATCGTGTACCGCCAGGGGGCTAGCCAATTCTAGGGACGCTAACCACTCGTTTGAGCTCGTCTTGCGGGTCGAAGAAGACGCATGCTCGCTTTGAGCGGAACCCCGGCGGGATCTTTCTGGCGCCCTCCGAGATCGCCTCCACCGTGACGTCGGGCCTCTCACTTTGGATCGTCGTCACCGCGTCCGACAATGGCATGTCCAACAGCTCTGGCCATGATGTCTTCTTTGAGTTCATCACGGCCATGTGATTCTACTTCGAAAGATGTCTATGTTTACTTGTAGAGAAGAGCGCAAGAATGTCAAACTAGATGCACAGAAGCCTATAACTCCTTCCGGTTTATATAGTGGAGGCAGATAAGTCAAGAATTTATAAAGTAGATGCATGAACTCCTTCCGGTTTGTTGAAAACAATGTTTCTCGATGGATTTATCATTTGCTGACAAAATGGACGGAGCATCCCATGCTATATGTCCAAACCATAAGAGAAGGAAGAAAAAACAACATGGTTGACACATTCAACCAAGCTTTGCTAGGTCACTTGATGGGACGTGAACCAGCAAATCGATCTTCTACTTCTGGTTTGCTTAATCACTGCCCACGCCCATCAGTATTCCTTAATTTATTCATTCAAATCCTCTGAGGGCAGCATGCCGCCTAAAACTTTCAACCATAAATTTATTTATTTACTTTGTAAAGGACAACTTGAATTTTTTGCTTCAGTTTAAAATAAGAAAAGCTATTGCCTTGTTTGTGCCGACGGGTAGCGGCACGTGGGGTCCGTGGTGGAGCACACCCGTAAAAACAGCATTGGTTCTTCTCTTGCTAGACATTGGGTATCCATTCTTTTTCCAGTTCTAAGTTCTAACCAACCCCAAGGTCTTCTCCATGCTACCACCTTGGACCTCCTTATCTCTTCTGTTTGCCGGTATTGTCCTCGGTCAGAGGACTGGCAACCTGCTCCTTTTGTTTTTCTCAGTCCTATTGGTCCTTGTTCCCCTTAGGTTTCAGTTCCTGCCGGCATCGATGAGATGGCAGTGGCGATTGCACGTTCGAGTAAGGTCTTTGACCTCCTTGGCCCGTTGCCACCAATATCTCGCAGCAATGAGTGGGTCGACAGCAGCATGATGCCCCCCGTCCCCCCCACACCACCACCACACTCTTCATCCCCTTTTCCCACCCATTCATCGCCACTCTCCCTCCATTCGTTCAGCTCTCCCGATTCCTTTATTTCAGTGAGATGAAAAAGAAGCACAGTTGATATGGGATGTAGGTCAGGTCAACCACAATTCGGCATAAATTTAGTTGCAATTGGCACTTCGACCACATTCTATATGACTAAATGGTTGATCCATACTAATCTGTTTCTCTAAACTTCACACATGCCAGCTCAACATGCAAATATGCATGAAAATGTCTGTTTTAACGTGCATGAGAAAATGGCTAACTCAATAAATATATAAATAAATCACATCCATTGTTACTTCAAATTTTCGTTTTATTAAGACAATATCAACATTTTATCCAACCAAATCTCGCTGAAATATATTACAACAGGTACACACAGCAACACTCTGGATCAGATGTTCAGCGCTCCATAGCGCCAGGAAGGTGCTCTATATTGTACTTGTGTCGGTGGGGGGTCGTTCCTTCCCCACGCATCCGTTGGGGGCGCGGGGCCCCTTGACGGTGGCGGTGCTGCTCGGCGGCGGCGATGCCCTGGGCCACGGGTTCCCTTGACGTGGCGACGCGGCCGTTGGTCGCGGGCGGCGCGGTGGCGCTGGCGGCTGGCGGCACCTTCTCGGCCCAGATTTGGGCCCTTTAGGGCCTGATCTGGGCTGCCGCGGGCGAGCGTCTCGGCGCGGCGGCATTTCTCCCTGGTGGTGGCAAGGCGTTGGTGGTCGTCGTTGGCAGGCATGCTGCAGCGTGGGGACAGGGACTGTCCGGACCCTTTTGGGTCCGGCCGGGCAGTCGGGGCCGGCAATTCCTTGTCGCTGTGTCCCGTTGGCTCTGCGTGAGCGATGGAGGTTGTCCCCTCCCGCTGGTCGAGTTGTGGTTGCTCCCGTGGCCGTTGTCGCCTTTCACTCCCTCCAGGTCTCGTGTTGGCGCCCGAGTGAGACGGTGATGTTGGTTCGGT
>NW_021172811.1:0-670 GCF_002162155.2 Triticum dicoccoides
GTTTTTGTCGTGACCCTCTCTACTCTTTTGCGCATGCTATGCGGGTGATATGATGATACCATGCCAAGTTTCAACATTTTCAGGATTCATTTTGTAGTGATTTTCAATTTCGCGGTCATTTAGCTCTCTAAACAATTAGGTAAATGACCGAAAAACAACAAATGATGTCAGAACATGTTGGAAATTGATGATGTCGCTTTGAATGCTGCATACTGAACACAAAAGAAGTTTGGAGTTGAAATAAGTTTAAAAAACATTGAAGTGGCCGTGTAACAGATGAGTTCTCGTCCGAAACCCTGATACTCCGAAAGAGTATGTCCAGTTTGTACATGAAGTGCGTCCAGTTTTTGCCGTGACCCTCTCTACTCTTTCGCGCATGCTATGCGGGTGATATGATGATACCATGCTAAGTTTCAACATTTTCAGGATTCATTTTGTAGTGATTTTCAATTTCACGGTCATTTAGCTCTGTAAACAATTAGGTAAATGACCGAAAAACAACAAATGATGTCAGAACATGTTGGAAATTGATGACGTGGCTTTGAATGCTGCATACTGAACACAAAAGAAGTCTGGAGTTCAAATAAGTTTAAAAAACATTGAAGTGGCCGTGTAACAGATGAGTTCTCGTCCGAAACCCTTATACTCTGAAAGAGTATGTCCAGTTTGT
>NW_021172812.1:0-1073 GCF_002162155.2 Triticum dicoccoides
TACCTCATTCTGAAATTCCTTGAACTTTTCAAAGGTCTCAGACTTGTGTTTCATTAAGTAGACATACCCATATCTACTCAAGTCATCTGTGAGAGTGAGAACATAACGATATCCTCCGCGAGCCTCAACGCTCATTGGACCGCACACATCGGTATGTATGATTTCCAACAAGTTGGTTGCTCGCTCCATTGTTCCGGAGAACGGAGTCTTGGTCATTTTTCCCAAAAGGCATGGTTCGCACGTGTCAAACGATTCATAATCAAGAGACTCTAAAAGTCCATCGGCATGGAGCTTCTTCATGCGCTTGACACCAATGTGACCAAGGCGGCAGTGCCACAAGTATGTGGGACTATCGTTATCAACTTTAAATCTTTTGGCATCTACACTATGAACATGTGTAATATTACGTTCGAGATTCATTAAGAATAAACCATTGACCAGCGGAGCATGACCATAAAACATATCTCTCATATAAATCGAACAACCATTATTCTCAGACTTAAATGAGTAGCCATCTCGTATTAAACGAGATCCTGATACAATGTTCATGCTCAAACTTGGCACTAAATAACAATTATTAAGGTTCAAAACTAATCCCGTAGGTAAATGTAGAGGCAGCGTGCCGACGGTGATCACATCGACTCTGGAACCATTCCCGACGCGCATCGTCACCTCGTCCTTCGCCAGTCTCCGTTTATTTCGCAGCTCCTGCTGTGAGTTACAAATATGAGCAACGGCACCGGTATCAAATACCCAGGAGTTACTACGAGTACTGGTAAGGTACACATCAATCACATGTATATCAAATATACCTTTGGTGTTGCCGGCCTTCTTATCCGCTAAGTATTTGGGGCAGTTCCGCTTCCAGTGACCCTTCCCCTTGCAATAAAAGCACTCAGTCTCAGGCTTAGGTCCATTCTTTGACTTCTTCCCGGTAACTGGCTTACCAGGCGCGGCAACATCTTTGCCGTCCTTCTTGAAGTTCTTCTTACCCTTGCCCTTCTTGAACTTAGTGGTCTTATTGACCATCAACACTTGATGTTCTTTCTTGATTTCAGCCTCTGCTGACTTCA
>NW_021172813.1:0-1191 GCF_002162155.2 Triticum dicoccoides
TCAGCAAAGCAATGGCATCTTCATATCTCAAGAAAAATACCTCAAAGATTGTCTGAAGAAGTTTGGAATGGAAGACTGCAAAGGTTATACGACGCCAATGCCAGCCAAACACCATCTTGGTCCCGACGACAATGGTAAAGAGTTCCATCAAAAGGTATACCGCTCCATGATTGGTTCTTTACTTTATCTATGTGCATCTACGCCAGATATTATGCTTAGTGTTTGCATGTGTGATCGATTTCAAGCGGCACCAAAGGAATCGCATCACTTAGCTGTGAAGCGAATTCTTAGATCTTTGGCTTACACCCCAACACTCGGATTATGGTATCCAAAGGGCTCAAGGTTTGATATGGTTGGATTCTCGGATGCTGATTATGCTGGTGACAAGGTGGATCGCAAGTCAACATCAGGAACATGTCACATTCTGGGTCGATCACTTGTCTTTTGGTCTTCAAAGAAGCAGAACTGTGTATCACTCTCAACTGCTGAATCTGAATACATTGCTGCTGGATCTTGTTGTGCTCAGCTTCTGTGGATGAAGCAAACTCTCAAGGACTATGGCATCGATCTGAAGCAAGTCCCTCTCTTCTGCGACAACGAAAGCGCCATCAAGATTGCCAACAATCCAGTTCAGCACTCGAAGACAAAGCACATTGAAATTCGTCATCATTTTCTCAGAGATCATGTCATGAAGAAAGATATTGACATCATTCACGTCAACACTGAAGAACAACTGGCAGATATCTTCACAAAGCCCTTGGATGAGAAAAGGTTTTGCAAGTTACGGTGTGAGCTAAATATCTTGGAATCCTCTAATGTCCTGTGATCAGGCACACATCCTAACACTTATGCATGTTGATGACTTAGATGTGCAACACACAAAGTAATGTATATCTTCAATCAATGAAGACTTACACTCTGAGTGTGAATACATTAACATGGAATTTGACTTCGGAGTGCCATGATAATTGTGCACCGTGTCTGGGTCTAATACTTCCTATACGGTGGGTAACGCCACCACCAAATTTCTCTGTTTGAAGTGTTTCACTCATGGCTTTACTTTTGCAAAGACTTAGCATTTGGTTTGTCTTCAGTTTCAATTTATCTTCATGATTTTCTGCGCTATGATGATCTGATTGCATATATATATATATATATATATATATATATATATATATATATATATATATA
>NW_021172814.1:0-1228 GCF_002162155.2 Triticum dicoccoides
CTCGTTCTTCTTCCTTGCGGGATTTCAGGCAAGATGATCATACCCTCGAAATCACTACTATCTTTGCTATGCTAGTTTGCTCGCTCTTTTGCTATGCCAATGCTACGATGCCTACCATTTGCTTGTCAGCCTCCCAAATTGCCATGTCAAACCTCTAACCCACCATGTCCTAGCAAACCGTTGATTGGCTATGTTACCGCTTTGCTCAGCCCCTCTTATAGCGTTGTTAGTTGCAGGTGAAGATTGAAGTTTGTTCCTTGTTGGAACATGGAGATGCCGTTCCTTGTTGGGACATTTATTTACTTGTTGGGATATCACAATATATCTTACTTAATTAATGCATCTATATACTCGGTAAAGGGTGGAAGGCTCGGCCTTATGCCTGGTGTTTTGTTCCACTCTTGCCGCCCTAGTTTCCGTCATATCGGTGTTATGTTCCCGGATTTTGCGTCCCTTACGCGGTTGGGCCATTATGGGAACCCCTTGACAGTTCGCCTTAAGTAAAGCTCTTCCAGCAATGCCCAACATTGGTTTTACCATTCGCCACCTAGCCTCTTTTTCCCTTGGGTTTCGCGGACTCAAGGGTCATCATTATTTTACCCCCCGGGCCAGTGCTCCTCTGAGTGTTGGTCCAACCTGTCAGCTGCCGGTGGCCACCAGGGGCAACTCTGGGTTGGCCTACCCGTACCTTAGACAATCTGAGTGTGCCCTGAGAAAGAGATATGTGCAGCTCCTATCGGGATTTGTCGGCACATTCGGGCGGTGTAGCTGGTTTAGTTTTACCCTGTCGAAATGTCTTGTTGTACCGGGATACCGAGTCTGATCGGAATGTCTCGGGAGGAGGTCTATTCCTTCGTTGACCGTGAGAGCTTGTGATGGGCTAAGTTGGGACACCCCTGCAGGGATTTGAACTTTCGAAAGCCGTGCCCGCGGTTATGGGCAGATGGGAATTTGTTAACGTCCGGTTGTAGAAAACCCGAAGTTGACCTTAATTAAAATACATCAACCGTGTGTGTAACCGTGATGGTCTCTTTCCGGCGGAGTCCGGGAAGTGAACACGGTGTTGGAGTTATGCTTGACGTAGGTTGCTATAGGATCACTTCTTGATCATACTCTTATCGACCGTGCTTTGCCTTCTCTTCTCGCTCTCATTTGCGTATGTTAGCCACCATATATGCTAGTCGCTTGCTGCAGCTCCACCTCATTACTCCATCCTTCCTATAAGCTT
>NW_021172815.1:0-978 GCF_002162155.2 Triticum dicoccoides
GTAGTGGTGGGCCTGGGTTCCCGACGGCCCTCGACTGTTACTTTGTGGCGGAGCGACAGGGCAGGTTGAGACCACCTAGGAGACAGGTGGGCCTGGCCCTGTTCGGCGTTCGCGGATACTTAACACGCTTAACGAGATCTTGGTATTTGATCTGAGTCGGCTACGAGCCTATACGCACTAACCATCTACGTGGGAGTAGTTATGGGTATCCCGACGTCGTGGTATCAGCCGAAGCACTTCAGACGTCAGCGACGGAGCGGCGCGCGCCGAATTGGACTGGAACGCCACTAGGCTAGGTCTGCTTTCGGCCGCCCACGCAACGTGCAGGTGTGCTCAGGGCGATGGGCCCAGACCCCTGCGCGCTTAGGTTTAGACCGGCGTGCTGACCTCTCTGTTTTGCCTAGGTGGGGCTGCGACGTGTTGATCTTCCGAGGCCGGGCATGACCCAGGAAAGTGTGTCCGGCCAAATGGGATCAAGCGTGTTGGGCTATGTGGTGCACCCCTGCAGGGAAGTTTATCTATTCGAATAGCCGTGATCTTCGGTAACAGGACGACTTGGAGTTGTACCTTGACCTTATGACAACTAGAACCGGATACTTAATAAAACACACCCTTCAAAGTTCCACAGACAACCCGGTGATCGCTTTTCCGCAGGGCGACGAGGAGAGGATCGCCGGGTAGGTTTATGCTATGCGATGCTACTTGGAGATGCTATTTGGAGATGCTACTTGGAGGACTTCAATCTACTCTCTTCTACATGCTGCGAGGCGGAGGCTGCCAGAAGCGTAGTCTTCGATAGGATTAGCTATCCCCCTCTTATTCTGGCATTCTGCAGTTCAGTCCACTGATATGGCCTCCTTACACATATACCCATGCATATGTAGTGTAGTTCCTTGCTTGCGAGTACTTTGGATGAGTACTCACGGTTGCTTTCTCCCCCCTTTTCCCCCTTTCCTTTCTTTCTGGTTGTCGCAACCA
>NW_021172816.1:0-2021 GCF_002162155.2 Triticum dicoccoides
TGGAGGCCGAGCCCATATTGATGTTTTATTGCCTGTTTCAGTATTTCAAAGAAAAGGAATATCAAACGGAGTCCAAACGGAATGAAACCTGCGGCAGCATGATTTTTTGGAATAATATCACCCAGGAGACTTGGAGTTCATGTCAGAAGAGCCTCAAGGAGGCCACGAGATAGGAGGGCACGCCCCACCCTACTAGGCGCGCCCCCCTTTCTTGTGGGCCCCTCGAGCACCCCCCGACCGACTTCTTTCGCCTATATAAGCCTACGAACCCTAAAAACATCGAATATCAAGATAGATTGGGAGTTCCGCTGCCGCAAGCCTCTGTAGCCACCAAAAACCTCTCGAGAGCCTGTTCGGCACCCTGCCGAAGGGGGATCCCATCACCGGTGGCCATCTTCATCATCCCGGCGCTATCCATGACGAGGAGGGAGTAGTTCACCCTCAGGGCTGAGGGTATGTACCAGTAGCTATGTGTTTGATCTCTCTCTCTCTCTCTCTCTCTCTCTCTCTCTCGTGTTCTCTCTCGTGTTCCCTCTATGGCATGATCTTGATGTATCCCGAGCTTTGCTATTATAGTTGGATTTTATGATGTTTCTCCCCCTCTACTCTCTTGTGATGAATTGAGTTTCCCTCTTGAAGTTATCTTATCGAATTGAGTCTTTTGTTTGAGAACACTTGATGTATGTCTTGCCGTGATTATCTGTGGTGACAATGGGATATCATGTGCCACTTGATGTATGTTTTGGTGACCAACTTGCGGGTTCCGCCCATGAACCTATGCATAGGGGTTGGCACACGTTTTCTTGACTCTCCGATAGAGACTTTGGGGCACTCTTTGAAGTACTTTGTGTTGGTTGGATGAATTTGAGATTGTGTGATGCATATCGTATAATTATGCCCACGGATACTTGAGGTGACAATGGAGTATCTAGGTGACATTAGGGTTTTGGTTGATTTGTGACTTAAGGTGTTATTCTAGTATGAACTCTATGATGGATTGAGAGGAAAGAATAGCTTCATGTTATTTTACTACGAACTCTTGAATAGATAGAACGGAAAGGATAACTTTAAGGTGGTTTCGTACCCTACCATAATCTCTTCGTTTGTTCTCCTCTATTAGTTGCTTTGGAGTGACTCTTTGTTGCATGTTGAGGGACTGTTATATGATCTATCTATGTTATTATTGTTGAGAGAACTTGCACTAGTGAAAGTATGAAACCTAGGCCTTGTTTCCTATCATTGCCATACCGTTTACGCTCATTTTTACCACTTGTTAGCTTGCTGTTTTTATAATTTTAAATTACAAAAACCTTTACCTACTATCTATTTTGCACTTGTATCACCATATCTTCGCCGAACTAGTGCACCTATACAATTTACCATTGTATTGGGTGTGTTGGGGACACAAGAGACTCTTTGTTATTTGGTTGTAGGGTTGCTTGAGAGAGACCATCTTCATCCTACGCCTCCTACGGATTTATAAAGCTTAGGTCATCCATTTGAGGGAAATTTGCTACTGTCCTACAAACCTGTGCACTTGCAGGCCCAACAACGTCTACAAGAAGAAGGTTGTGTAGTAAACATCAAGCTCTTTTCTCGCGCCGTTGCCGGGGAGGTGAGTGCTTGAAGGTATATCTTTAGATCTTGCAATCGAATCTTTTTGTTTCTTGTTTATCACTAGTTTAGTTTATAAAAGAAAAACTACAAAAAAATTGGAGTTGAGTTTGTCTCATACGCTTCGTCTTTTTAATATCTTTCGTGAGTATGATGAAAAGGAAAATTGTGCTCAAGTGCTAGAAGAAGAAATCTATAGAATGTTTGATACTAAACCTTTGAATGATGAGCATGATTGCAATGTTGTTAGTATGAATTCCTTGAATATCCATGATGCTAATGATATGCAAAGCCACAAGCTTGGGGAAGCTATGTTTGATGAAGATGATATTTTTTGTCCCCCAAGTTTTGATGAGCAAATTTATTATGATGAAAGCATGCCTCCTATTTATGATGATTATATTGAT
>NW_021172817.1:0-1020 GCF_002162155.2 Triticum dicoccoides
TGAAGTTGAAAGATCGTCGTGACAAGAGGATAAAAGATCTATGATATGATCATAGAGATGAATATCTGAATCACGAGTTTGGCACAGAATTAAGACATTGTGGAAATTGTTTCACAACTGATACAGCCTGGAACACCATAGTGTGATGGTGTGTCCAAACGTCATAGTTGCACCCTATTGGATATGGTGCATACCATGATGTCTCTTATCGAGTTACCACTATCGTTCATGGGTTAGGCATTAGAGACAACCACATTCACTTTAAATAGGGCACCACATAATTTCGTTGAGACGACACCATATGAACTATGGTTTGGAGAAACCTAAGTTGCCGTTTCTTGAAAGTTTGGGGCTGCGACGCTTATGTGAAAAGGTTTCAGGTTGATAAGCTCGAACCCAAAGCAGATAAAATGCATCTTCATAGGACACCCAAAAACAGTTGGGTATACCTCCTAATTCAGATCCGAAAGCAATAGGGATTGTTTCTTGAATCGGGTCCTTTTTCGAGGAAAGGTTTCTCTCGAAAAGTTGAGTGGGAGGATGGTGGAGACTTGATGAGGTTATTGAACCGTCACTTCAACAAGTGTGTAGCAGGGCACAGGAAGTTGTTCCTGTGGCACGTACACCAACTGAAGTGGAAGCTTATGATAGTGATCATGAAACTTCGGATTGAGTCACTACCAAACCTCGTGGGATGACAAGGATGCGTACTACTTCAGAGTGGTACGTAATCCTGTCTTGGAAGTCATGTTGCTAGACAACAATGAACCTACGAGCTATGGAGAAGCGATGGTGGGCCCGGATTCCGATAAATGGCTCAAGGCCATAAAACCCGAGAGAGGATCCATGTATGAAAACAAAGTGTAGACTTTGGAAGAACTACTTGATGGTCGTAAGGCTGTTAGGTACATATGGATTTTGAAAGGAAGACAGACAATGATGGTAAGTGTCACCATTGAGAAAGCTCGACTTGTCGTTAAGATGTTTTTCGACAAGTTCAAGGAGTTGACTACGATGAGA
>NW_021172818.1:0-1563 GCF_002162155.2 Triticum dicoccoides
TTTTGTCGATTCTGACCCATTTTGTGGACTATTACTCACCGTTTTGGGGCCCCAAAGCGATTTCCATGGTTGTTGAACCCAAAGGTGCGCTTAAGTGTAGGTCGTCAACAATCGCAGTTTGGGCCGATTCTGGCCTGTTTGTTGGACTATTACTTAGTTTTGGGAGTCCCGGAGTGATTTCCAGGATTTAGGAACCCCGGAGTGCATTTACGTGTCGGGCATGAACACTCGCGGTTTTTGTCGATTCTGACCCGTTTCGTGGACTATTACTCACCATTTTGGGGTACCAAAGCGATTTCCATGGTTGTTGAACACTGTGGTGCGCTTAAGTGCAGGTCATCAGCCATCGCAGTTTGGGTCGATTCTGGAGTATTACTTAGTTTTGGAGGCCCCGGAGTGATTTCCACGATTTACGAACCCCGGGGTGCGTTTACGTGTCGGTCATCAACACTCACAGTTTTGGCCGATTCTAACATGTTTCGTGGACTATTACTCATCATTTTGGGGTCCCAAAGTGATTTCCATGGTTGGTGAACCCTAATGTGCGCTTAAGTGTAGGCCACCAACAATCGCAGCTTTGGCCGATTCTGGCATGTTTCTTGGACTATTACTTAGTTTTGGGGGTCCCGGAGTAATTTCCACGTTTTACGAACACCGGGGTGTGTTTACGTGTCGGTGATCAACACTCACAGTTTTGGCCAATTCTGACGCGTTTTGTGGACTATTACTCACCATTTTGGGGTCCCAAAGTGATTTCCATAGTTGTTCAACCCCAATGAGCGATTACATGTCGGTCATCAACACTCACAATTTTGGCCGCGTGGTGCATTTACGTGTCGGTCATCAACACTCACAGTTTTGGCCGATTCTGGCCCGTTTCGTGGACTATTACTCACCGTTTTGGGGCCCCAAAGAGATTTCCATGGTTGTTGAACCCCATGGAGCGCTTACGTGTCGATCATAAACTAGCGCAGTTTGGGCCGATTTTGGCCCGTTTCCTGCACTATTACTTAGTTTTGGGGGTCCCGGAGTGATTTCCACGGTTGACAAACTCCATGGTGCATTTACGTGTCGGTCAACAACACTCACAATTTAGGCCAATTTCTGGTCCGTTTCGTGCACTATTACTCACCGTTTTGGTGTCCCAGAGCGATTTCCACGATTGACAATCCCCGACGTGCGTTCGCGTGTCTTTCATCAATATTCAAAGGTTTGGCCAATTCTGACGCGATTCGTGGACTATTACTCATCATTTAGGGGTCCCAAAGTGATTTCCATAGTTGTTGAACCCCAAGGTGCATTTACGTGTCGGTCGTCGACACTCATAGTTTTGGCCGATTCTGGCACGTTTCATGGACTATTACTCACTGTTTTGGGGCCCGGAGTGATTCCCATGATTAACGAACCATAGAGTGTGTTTACATGTCGGTCATCAACACTAGCAGTTTTGACCGATTCTGGCCCGTTTCGTGGACTATTACTCATTGTTTTGGGGCCTCGGAGTGATTTCCACGATTGACAAACCCCCGGGTGCGCTTATGTGTCGATTATCAACACTCGCGG
>NW_021172819.1:0-960 GCF_002162155.2 Triticum dicoccoides
TGTTGAACCCCAAGGCGCGCTTACGTGTAGGTCATCAACACTCACAGATTTGGCCGATTCTGGCACGTTTCGTGGACTATTACTCACTGTTTTGGGGTCTCGGAGAGGTTTGCACGATTAACGAACCCTGGGGTGCCTTTACGATACGGTCATCAACACTCGCGGTTTTGGCCGATTCTGACCCGTTTCATTGACTATTACTCACCGTTTTGGGGCCCCAAACCGGTTTCATAGTTGTTGAACCCCAAGGTGCGCTTACGTGTCGGTCATCAACACTCATAGTTTTGGCCGATTCTGGCATGTTTCGTGGACTATTACTCACTGTTTTGGGGTCCTGGAGTGATTTCCACGATTAACGAACCCTGGGGTGCGTTTACGTTTTGGTCATCAACACTCATGGTTTTGGCCGATTCTGACCCGTTTCGTGGACTATTACTCACCGGTTTTGGGCCGCAAAGCGATTTCCATAGTTGTTGAACCCCAAGGTGCGCTTACGTGTTGGTCATCAACACTCACAGTTTTGGCCGATTCTAGCCCGTTTCCTGGACTATTACTCACTGTTTTGGGGTCCCGGAGTGATTTACACGATTAATGAACCCTGGGGTGCGTTTATGTTTCGGTCATCAACACTCGCTGTTTTGGCAGATTCTGAGCCGTTTCGTGGACTATTACTCACCATTTTTGGGCCCCAAACATATTTCCATAGTTGTTGAACCCCAAGGCGCGCTTACGTGTAGGTCATCAACACTCACATATTTGGCCGATTCTGGCACGTTTCGTGGACTATTACTCACTGTTTTGGGGTCCCGGAGTGATTTCCACGATTAACGAACCCTGGAGTGCGTTTACATTACGGTCATCAACACTCGCGATTTTTATCGATTCTGACCCGTTTTATGGACTATTACTCACCGTTTTGGGGCCCCAAAGCGATTTCCATAGTTGTTGAACCCCAAGGTG
>NW_021172820.1:0-1503 GCF_002162155.2 Triticum dicoccoides
GTTTGTGCTAGCCTTCTTAAGGCAAACTTGTTTAACTTATGTCTGTTTTCAGATATTGTTGCTTCCGCTGACTCGTCTATGATCGAGCACTTGTATTCGAGCCCTCGAGGCCCCTGGCTTGTATTATGATGCTTGTATGACTTATTTTTATTTGTAGAGTTGTGTTGTGATATCTTCCCGTGAGTCCCTGATCTTGATCGTACACATTTGCGTGCATGATTAGTGTACGATTGGATCGGGGGCGTCACAAGTTGGTATCAGAGCCGACTGCCTGTAGGAATCCCCCTTTCCAACTCCTTGGCCGAAGTTGAGTCTAGTCATTGCGAAACTTTTACTAACTTGGCTGTGTGCCTTACGGGCCCCCGTCGCCATTGGGTGGTAGTAGGATCTTTTATTCCTCGACCTTTACTCTGGGACTCTGAGCTCTCTTCTATTCGGGTTAAATGATTTTGCTAAAAACAAAACTAACTTTAGGTTCTCGCAAGTACTTTCTCCCGGAGAGCCACTTGTTACCGATGACCGCCTGCTGCACCAGAAGGTTCCGAGATACTCTACGATGTGCTCTGGAGACTATGTGCCATCGCTTTTGCAATTCACTTCCATTGATAAATCCCTCTGGATAACCACTTACACCTATCGTTCATATTGTCATCCCCAGTTGCTTTTGTTATTACAAAATGTCCTGAAATACTCTTCGGTATTCCGAGAATTCTTTACGCTTACTGCCCTGCAGTTCCTTGCTGCATGAATACCCCTACGGATAATTACTCGCGCTTGCCGAGTATCCGCTCATCCCCAATTGTTCTTGTGTTTCACAAAAGTCTTCAAAATAATATTCGATCTTCCGAAAATCCTCTGGAGCCTTTGGCTCTTGAAATTCTTGCTTGCTTGCATTATGCTTAATCCCATAACTCTCGTGGTCTTATTGACATTCCTTGTCATTATCATTTTTGAGTCTGTTGACTCAATATGTTTGCGAATACACGCAATCATCTTTGATCCTTATAAGTTACTTTTCCGGCTGAGCTGCCATTCTTTTAACTGGAATTGGTTCTCGACCAATCCAATTGTCGTTGATTGTACCATAAGGCTATTCAACTTATCCATCCCTAATCAGAGCATTGCTTCTGATCCCTTGATTTGGAGATCATAATTCCTTTGCATTTGACAATTGAGTTAGTCAGTTGTTTCTATAATCTGCTTCCTCTAGTTGAGTACCGATGCTCACGTTAGATCCCTTGTGGACCACCAGATCCTTTGTTGGATTTTATCTGACAACGCCCTTCATATTCAATAAACTTGTGAGCCTTTTCTCGGATACATAATGCCTTTGGTAAATTGTATCGTCTGCTTTCTCAACCATGCTCTGCCTTCGAGCTTGAGTTAATTACTTCTAAAAGATTCTGGTATAGGATTCTAAGATGCCCCGATGGGTTGAACCTATGCCTTCCTTAATATGTGTGAACTCGAAAGTTTTCACGAGTCGTACTCTTCTGGTATTTT
>NW_021172821.1:0-1265 GCF_002162155.2 Triticum dicoccoides
CTTATCTTGCGCATTTTAGAGTATCCACTTTCACTTGTCTATGAACTATGCAAGGGGTCCAAGTTTCCATATCCGAGGAATCCGGCTATTCGAATAGATGATGTTAACCCTGCAGGGGTGTACTTCTTCACACACGCTTTCGCCACTTATCGCCCTGTACACGTCATGTACCTCGGCAACCTTCAAGCGGAAGCCGGGCGAGGGAGTCGGCCACGACCTGACTAACCGAACAAGTCTCTAGTCCAGGTTTATCGCCTATTCGGGTTCCATCCGCAAGGAGATCCGGCCGGGGTGTCGCTTACGGCCCCAAACGATGTGAGCAGGGTTCCCAAGCCCACCATCCGGGTGCCACTTGGTACACCATGCCACTGTGCCTAGTCTGTCCCAAGCCCACCTGTACCGGGTGCCACTTGGTAGACTACTAACACTACCTACAAACACCAGAAACTAGTTGCAACTCCTGGACAGAGATCATGTTGATTAATAAGTCGAGAGGGGCACTTAAGCATTCCAATGTGTGGTAGTAGCTGGTCATGGATCACAAACACAGAACTCAGTTCCTGAGGACGACTGCAATGAGACAACCCACCATGTACTCCTACATGGCCTCTCACCGCTACCTTTACCAAATCGTGTTCACACACTTAGCTCACACCCAGTAGGACATGTTCACACGCCTCTGATTCATCCTCGATGAATCAGACCTGACTCAACTCTAAGCAGTAGCAGGCATGACAATCAAGCATGAATGAGTAGGCACATCAGGGCTCAAACAACTCCTACTCATGCTAGTGGGTTTCATCTATTTACTGTGGCAATGACAGGTCATGCAGAGGATAAAGGGGTTCAGCTACCGCAGCAAGTAACAGTTGAATCGTTGTTGTCCTAATGCAGTAAAAGAGAGCAGGAGCGAGAGAGTGGGATTTTATCGGAATGAACAAGGGGGTTTTGCTTGCCTGGCACTTCTGAAGATAACATTGAGTCTTCATCAGTGTCAACGATCACATCGTCGGTATCACGTCTATCGAAAGGGGGCAATCACCGGCAACTGAGGAAAAACACAATCAATGCAATGCACAATATGATGCATGAAGGTGACATGGCAATATGCTGTGGTTTGTGCTAATGCAACTAAAACCAGATTAAATGAAGTTGGTTTGAATCCAAGATTCAAACTCAAACTCCATATGTGGATATTTAAATGCCATTAATATGATTTGTGCTAAACAGCAGCTATAAGTTGTTCTAACATGCATGAAAATGGT
>NW_021172822.1:0-1088 GCF_002162155.2 Triticum dicoccoides
ATTGTTCTTTCAGGGAAAAGAAACATCGTGGGAGTGGAGGACAAGACAGACATGTCAGAAGATTATAATATGTTTGCTGAAATTCCGCCCTTCAAAGTGAACACCGACCCAAGCATTAAGTTAAATGATGAGGATGCTCCATGGATACGGCACAATCGTAAGCAAGCAGAGACACAAGGGAAGAAATGATGTGTAATAATTTATTGTACCAAACTTTGTTGAATGGATCATGTGAATTATATTACCCGTGATGTGTTTGGTGTCCATTTTCGAATGATTCGAGATACCACTGATGATACATGAAATTTGGAGTGATTTAGTCATACTCCTGCCTAGGCGTATAAAATTTTGAATTGAATTAGTTTTATTTTTCTGAATTTTTTGATATATTATTTGTATTTTTAACATTTTGAATTGAATTAGTTTTATTTTTCTTAATTTTTTGATATATTATTTGTATTTTTAGAATTTTGAATTGAATTAGTTTTATTTTTCTGAATTTTTTGATATAATATTTGTGTTTTTAACATACTGAATTGAATTAGTTTTATTTTTCTGAATTTTTTGATATATTATTTGTATTTTTAACATTTTGAATTGAATTAGTTTTATTTTTCTTAATTTTTTGATATATTATTTGTATTTTTAGAATTTTGAATTGAATTAGTTTTATTTTTCTGAATTTTTTGATATAATATTTGTGTTTTTAACATATTGAATTGAATTAGTTTTATTTTTCTGAATTTTTTGATATATTATTTGTATTTTTAACATTTTGAAAAAGAAAAAGTATTTTAAAAATACCTTTAGTCGCGGTTGGCCTGCCCAACCGCGACTAAAGGTCGTTGCGCGCGGGAACGAAAAACCCGCCAAAAAAGCCCTTTAGTCGCGGGTCGCCTCCCCAACCGCGACTGGGTCGCCTCCCCAACCGCGACTAAAGGTTACCCTTTAGTCGCGGGTCGCCTCCCCAACCGCGACTAAAGGGGGGGCTATAAATACAAGGGCCCGACCCGTCGCGGGCATTTCTCGTCTTCTCTGCCGCGCCGAACGCCTGCCGCCGTCGCCCTCGCCCTCGCCCTCGACGCCGC
>NW_021172823.1:0-1018 GCF_002162155.2 Triticum dicoccoides
TGTAACGCCCTCGATGCGGCTATATCTCCCACGTGTCGAGGCACGACTTAGAGGCATAACCGCATTGAAAGCAATGTCGCAAGTCAGGCAATTATTACAACATCCCATGCAATATATAATAAAAGGGGGAGATAACATAGTTGGCTTACACTCGCCACGTCACATCAGAGTACATAAATAACATCCATCAAACAAATCACTCATGGCCCGACTACGGTGCCAAAATAGAAAAGACCCCCAACATGCGACAAGGCCCTGAATCGATAACCCCAACTAGGCACCACTACTGATCATCCAGAAAAGACACGTAGTATCGCTGAGAGTCCTCGTCGAACTCCCACTTGAGCTCGTAATCGTCAACTGGAGCAGAAACACCTGGACCTGCATCTGGAGTTGTAGTATCTGTGAGCCACAGGGACTCAGCAATCTCGCACCGTCGCGATCAAAACTATTTAAGCTCATAGGAATGGATAAGGCAAATATATGTGGAGCTGCAGCAAGCGACTAGCATATGTGGTGGCTAACTTATACGCAAAAGAGAGCGAGAAGAGAAAGCGAAGCACGAGCGAGAAACTAAGGAACATCCTGCGCAAGCATAACTCCAACACCGTGTCCACTTCCCGGACTCCGCCGAGAAGGGGCCATCACGGCAACACACACGGTTGATTCATTTTAATTAAGTTAAGTTAAAGTTATCTACAACCGGACATTAACAAATTCCCATCTGCCCATAACCGCGGGCACGGCTTTCGAAAGTTCAATCCCTGCAGGGGAGTCCCAACTTAGCCCATGACAAGCTCTCACGGTCAACGAAGGAATAGACCTCCTCCCAAGACGTTCCGATCAGACTCGGTATCTCGGTAACTCAAGACACTTCGACAGGTTAAAACAAGACCAGCAACACCGCCCGAATGTGCCGACAAATCCCGATAGGAGCTGCACATATCTCTTTCTCAGGGCACACTCAGATTGTCCTAGGTACGGGTAGGCCAACCCAGAGTTGCCCCTGGTGGCCACC
>NW_021172824.1:0-1707 GCF_002162155.2 Triticum dicoccoides
AAATTAATTTAATTAGTATTATTTTTTTGTTTTCGTTCACAGGGGGTGGGCCCCGTTGTCTGTGGCACAGAGGCCTTGCGGGTCGGGCGCTGGGTGCGGGCGTGGTGCCCGTGCCCGAGGCCGAACGGGGCTGGCCTCGGACGCGGCCCGTGGCGTGGGCGCCGGCAGCCAGTCGGGGGCGAGCTGCGGTGGATGCAGCAGCAGGCCGGCGGCGGGGCGCTGCGACTCGAGGCGAGGTGAGCGACGGGCTGCGCGAGAGGAGGTGCCCGAGCGAGGACGGATGCAGGGGAGTGTGGGCAGCGGCGGCTATAGGCGCGGGCACGCGCGTTGGTGAAGGGCACGGCCGAGTGCGGCAACGGGAGGCCGGGGCGCGACCTGGGGCGGGTGTCGGCGTGAGTGGAGCGCCGGCCAAGGAGACTTCTAGCGCGGGACGGAACCGACGAGCATGGCGACTAGAGGATGCAGATCAAGGGGGAGGCAGAGGGGAAAGGCGCGCCAGCTCACATCGTTGACGGGGAGAGGCTCGGGGAGGCGCGGGATGTAGTGAAGCCGTCGGAACCGATGATGAACGGCGGCGGACGAAGATGACTATGGCGGAGAAGACCGGTGATGGCGATGGCTATGTGGCGTGGTTGGAGAAGAGGTCGAGGACGGGGAGTCGCGGCCACCATGGCGATGGCTGGCATCGGGAGGAAGCAGAGGCACAGGAGGCAGGCCAGCAACGTCGGGGCCCGTCCCTCCAACGAGCAGAGGACGACGCGGGGCGGCGTCGGGCGGCTTCGGGTCCTCGCCCCGATCTCGATCCAGATCGGGGGAACAACGAGCGAGCGGGGGGGGGGAGCGAGTGGGGAACGTGGGCTAGGGTTCGGTTGGGGTGTGACGGGATAAGGGAGGCGGGATGGGCCAGCCAGGTGGGCCTGGTAGCCTAGCTGGGCCGAACGGCCAGGGAGGGTCTTTCCTCTCTTTTTGTTGTTTCTGTTTTTTTTTCATTTATGTATTTTATTTCTTTTCTGTTTTATTTTGTTCCTGATTGTATTTTAGTTTTGTGAAGTACAAAAATGATCCCTAAATTGGTAATAGGAATTATACCACGTCACAACTAACTTGGCACCTAAATATATTAGTTTGTAATTGTTTATCATTTTAAAGCATTTAAATAATTGTTTTTGCTATTGTTTTAGTTTATTTAGTGCATTTAAGTATTTTATTAAGAGATGATTTCTTCACCAGCATTTATTATGTATTATTAGACACATTAGGAACAATTTAGTTTTGACTTTAGAAAACTTTAATTGTTTTGACTTTAATTCAAATTTGAATTTGGTTCGGTTCCGAGCTAACACGAGATTATCAACAATAATCGAGGTGACGTGGCATCATTACCAGAGGGTTACTGTAGCTTGATTACCCGGGCGTCACAATTCTCCTCCACTACAAGAAATCTCGTCCCGAGATTTAGGAGCGGGAGTAAGGGGGAAGGGATTTGGTTACGAAATTCTAACGAATCTTCTCAGTCTTGGTTGCTCTTCTCGAAGAGGTCGACCCATTATATTGATGTCTTCCTTTCTCTGCTTCAGGTCATCATGATGAAGTCATCATCCTTTCTTCGGAAATTTCATCGTACTAACGAAAGATTAAGGGGGTATACCGAAGAATGGATCTCTGCAGGGTAGATTATCTGGTAGACAACAACGAGGAAGGTGGCGG
>NW_021172825.1:0-661 GCF_002162155.2 Triticum dicoccoides
CCCCCTGCCGCTGTCGGGCGAGGCCGCCGACGCAGCTGGGCCTCGCGCCCTCGCTGCGGTGCCCTCGGGCACGGGTGCCCAGTGCCCAGTCGGGCTCGCACCCGCACCCGCACCGCCCTGTGCCCGCTAAGGCCCCCGGGCCACTGAATAGGGGGCCCCGCCCCAGAACGTTAAAAAAAATAATAAAAAAAATAATAAAAAAATAAATAAAAAATAAATAAAAAATAAAATAAATAAAAACAATAAATATAATTAATAAAATTAAAGTGATTTAATAAAATTATTAATTAATTAATTAATTAATTAATTAAGTTAATTAATCCGGTTTAATTAAATTAATTAACTAGTTAAGATTAATTAAACTGTAATTAGATTAACCTAAACCCTAATTAACCTAAATAGAGAATGACAGGTGGGTCCCACTGGACCCACATGTCAGGGGTTGACTCAGTCAACCCCTGTTGACTGCTGACGTCAGCATGACATCATGCTGACGTCATAAATACCTTTTTTCGAATTAATTAAATAAATAATTAAATTCCAAAATTATTAAAATCTTTTAAAAATCATATCTTTTAATCCGTAACTCGGATTAAAATATTTTCAACATGAAAGTTGCTCAGAACGACGAGACGATTCCGGATACGCAGTCCGTTCGTCC
>NW_021172826.1:0-1551 GCF_002162155.2 Triticum dicoccoides
TCTCTCTTTTTTTTCTCTCTTTTTTTCTCCCTCTTTCCAAAACAAACTAGATAAGATGCAGATTGCATCAAGTGAAGATGTGAACGATCTCAACTATTATTATGACAATGAATGGTGGGTAGCACGTGGTGGAAATTGATGGATGGGTGGTGGACAGCGGAAGAGATAATGATGCAGCGGTGGCGTGACTAATGTGAACAGAACTCGAAACTCTAAACGAACTAGACACTAAGACCAGCAACTCGACACGACAATGCAATCGATAATTCAACTATGCAATCAATGAAAAGAAAATTGCAAAGGCTCAGACTGGCTTGGACCAAGGATGAATAGATCTAACTCTTTTTTGGGGCTTTTTCTTGGACAATAGGTAAGAAAGTAAATCTAATCTAGGAAAACTGGAAATTCTCACCGAGCAACCTGAAAACTGATACCACTTGATAGAGGCGGGGCTGTCCCGATCTTTCGATGAGATGATAACTATCGATTTGGTGGAGACGACTTTGACGATCCGACTACAAACGTGCACGACGTTGCGCCTTAGCAATCGCTAAACCAATCTCCTGAGGTTACTGACGATGCCGGAAGCACGGTCAGCCTGACCACGAAGGTCTATTCCTGCAAGCAATCGAAGAACGAGCAAGAATATGATAAAGCAATCTGAATATTGCAAATATATATGAGGTATTGATAATGGTGGGGATCCGGAAGCGGTCTTGGTCTGGTCGTTGGACACAAACGAAGTACACGAAGTTGCAATGGCTAACTTTTAACTAAACAAATCCCAAGGAAAAGCTACTAGATGGATCTACTTTTATAGGAGCAAGGGGTGGCGGCCAAGGAGGTGGGAGGACGTCCCAAGGCAGCCTAAAACTAAATCTAGGTCGTACAAGGCCAATGGGCCCAAGTGGAGGTGATGTAACACCTTTGGACTTGTAGTTTGACTCGGATTCTGCTGCAGCATCAGATTGTTTCGTCCACAACTCAACGCTCCGAACGAATTTGAAGGTGATTCCACTTGGGTTGGAAAGTGCACGAAATCTAGTTTCCAACAAAAGAAGAATCACCCAATTCGGAGTCCGTATGAAAAACTTGTGTGCGTTTTGAGTCAGGTATGTCTGTGCAGTCCGAATCTGAATCCAGAACGTGAGAGACTTGGACTCTATCTTTTCTTGGGCCAAAAGTGACGTGAGAGAACTTTTTGGACAGAAAATAAACATCTCTTTCTTCCTTATCTTCATATGTGAATTGTACAAATGTCCCATACACCTGCAATTAGACAAAACACAAAAGTGTGTGAAGTATTTTTGTTCTGGATAACATAAATAGATTATTGAATAGTTTGCACTAGAAATCACCTGACAAATATGCATATATGCAATATTTTTGGTCATATCCAAGGTAGTCATGTCCTCATCATCCTCCCCTTCTTGAAAATAAAGCCGTCCTCGGCGTTGCTTAATCTGAAATGTGGCTAACAAAAGAGACAAGGTGTACATGTTGTATATGTATATGTCATCCATTTTTACTTCCCTTGATTTTTGCATATAT
>NW_021172827.1:0-1139 GCF_002162155.2 Triticum dicoccoides
AGCGACACCCCGGCCGGATCTCCTTGCGGATGAAACCCGAATAGGCGATAAACCTGGACTAGAGTCTTGTGTGGTTAGTCAGGTCGTGGCCGACACCCTCGCCAGGCTTTCGCTTGAAGGTTGCCGAGATACATGACGTGTACATGGCGGTAAGTGGCGAGAGCGTGTGTGAAGAAGTACACCCCTGCAGGGTTAACATGATCTATTCGAATAGCCGGGTCCGCGGTTATGGACTTCTTGGATGCTTACATGGTACATAGACAACTTGAAGTGGATACTCTAAAATGCTCAAGACAAGTGTGAGTGCTATGGATGGCCTTCTCGTAGGGAGACGGGGATGAATCCATAGTAGTGTATTGTGTGGTGATTAGTGGACTCGTGTTCGTTGTTTCACCTCAAGAGTTTCTGGTAGTCGTAGAACAGGATAGCCACAGAGTCAAAGCTGGCTTGCTGCAACTAAACCCCACGTTACCCTCTTGATACAAGTGCATGTATGATAGGATCTGATGTAAGTCTTGCTGAGTACCTTTGTACTCATGTTGCTTTATTTATGTTTTTGCAGCGGAGACTTCGGTCTTACTAGTGTTTCCATGGACTTCGACTAGTAGCTAGTACCTCAGCTACGATCTTGATCGGATGTTGTAGATAGTCAGGCTCTTCAGCCCTTTTCTTTTGTAGATGTCTGTACCAGACATGTAATGCTTCCGCTTGTTGCTTGTATGCTCTGTATGATGGGTCTGGTGACCCCTGTTTGCAATATATGCTATGACGGCTCTTCTGAGCCTTTATCTATATGAGTTGATGAGTTATGCTGTGATGCCATGTTGTACAGCACATACTTGCATGTTATGCGTACGTGTAATGTGTATTGCTATGTGTGGGATCTGACTATCTAGTTGTTTATTCTTAGTAGCCTCTCTTACCGGGAAATGTCTCCTAGTGCTTCCACTGAGCCCTGGTAGCTTGCTACTGCTCCGGAACACTTAGGCAGGCCGGCATGTGTCCTTCTTCGATCCTGTGTCTGTCCCTTCGGGGAAATGTCACGCGATGAATACCGGAGTCCTGCTAGCCCGCTACAGCCCGGTTCACCGGAGTCCTGTTAGCCCAGTGCTACAGCCTGGATTCACTCGCTGATGACC
>NW_021172828.1:0-2821 GCF_002162155.2 Triticum dicoccoides
AAAACAACAAATGATGTCAGAACATGTTGGAAATTGATGACGTCGCTTTGAATGCTGCATACTGAACACAAAAGAAGTCCGGAGTTCAAATAAGTTTAAAAAACATTGAAGTGCCCGTGTAACAGATGAGTTCTCGTCCGAAACCCTGATACTCCGAAAGAGATTGTCCAGTTTGTACACGAAGTGCGTCCAGTTTTTGCCGTGACCCTCTATACTCTTTTGCACATGCTATGCGGGTGAAATGATGGTACCATGCCAAGTTGGAACATTATCATAGTTCATTTTGTAGTGATTTTCAATTTCACGGTCATTTAGCTCTCTAAACAATTAGGTAAATGACTGAAAAACAAAAATGATGTCAGAACATGTTGGAAATTGATGATGTCGCTTTGAATGCTGCATACTGAACACAAAAGAAGTCCGGAGTTCAAATAAGTTTAAAAAACATTGAAGTGCCCGTGTAACAGATGAGTTCTCTTCCGAAACCCTTCTCCGAAAGAGATTGTCCAGTTTGTACAGGAAGTGCGTCCAGTTTTTGCCGTGACCCTCTCTACTCTTTCGCACATGCTATGCGGGTGAAATGATGATACCATGCCAAGTTTCAACATTTTCACAGTTCATTTTGTAGTGATTTTCAATTTCACAGTCATTTAGCTCTCTAAACAATTAGGTAAATGACTGAAAAACAACAAATGATGTCAGAACATCTTGGAAATTGATGACGTGTCTTTGAATGCTGCATACTGAACACAAAAGAAATCCGGAGTTCAAATAAGTTTAAAAAACATTGAAGTGCCCGTGTAACAGATGAGTTCTCGTCCGAAACCCTGATACTCCGAAAGAGATTGTCCAGTTTGTACACGAAGTGCGTCCATTTTTTGCCGTGACCCTCTATACTCTTTCGCACATGCTATGCGGGTGAAATGATGATACCATGCCAAGTTGCAACATTTTCATAGTTCATTTTGTAGTGATTTTCAACTTCACGGTCATTTAGCTCTCTAAACAATTAGGTAAATGACTGAAAACCAACAAATGATGTCAGAACACGTTGGAAATTGATGGCGTCGCTTTGAATGCTGCATACTGAACACAAAAGAAGTCCAGAGTTCAAATAAGTTTAAAAAACAGTGAAGTGCCCGTGTAACAGATGAGTTCTCGTCCAAAACCCTGATACTCCGAAAGAGATTGTCCAGTTTGTACATGAAGTGCGTCCAGTTTTTGCCGTGACCCTCTCTACTCTTTCGCACATGCTATGCGGGTGAAATGATGATACCATGCCAAGTTTCAACATTTTCACAGTTTATTTTGTAGTGATTTTCAATTTCACGGTCATTTAGCTCTCTAAACAATTAGGTAAATGACTGAAAACCAACAAATGATGTCAGAACATGTTGGAAATTGATGACGTCGCTTTGAATGCTGCATACTGAACACAAAAGAAGTCCGGAGTTCAAATAAGTTTAAAAAACATTGAAGTGCCCGTGTAACAGATGAGTTCTCTTCCGAAACCCTTCTCCGAAAGAGATTGTCCAGTTTGTACAGGAAGTGCGTCCAGTTTTTGCCTTGACCCTCTCTACTCTTTCGCACATGCTATGCGGGTGAAATGATGATACCATGCCAAGTTTCAACATTTTCACAGTTCATTTTGTAGTGATTTTCAATTTCACAGTCATTTAGCTCTCTAAACAATTAGGTAAATGACTGAAAAACAACAAATGATGTCAGAACATTTTGGAAATTGATGACGTTTCTATGAATGCTGCATACTGAACACAAAAGAAATCCGGAGTTCAAATAAGTTTAAAAAACATTGAAGTGCCCGTGTAACATATGAGTTCTCGTCCTAAACCTTGATACTCCGAAAGAGATTGTCCAATTTGTACACGAAGTGCGTCCAGTTTTTGCCGTGTCCCTCTCCACTCTTTCGCACATGCTATGCGGGTGAAATGATGATACCATGCCAAGTTTAAACATTTTCATAGTTCATTTTGTAGTGATTTTCAATTTCACGATCATTTAGCTCTCTAAACAATTAGGTAAATGACTGAAAAACAACAAATGATGTCAGAACATGTTGGAAATTGATGACGTCGCTTTGAATGCTGCATACTGAACACAAAAGAAGTCCGAAGTTCAAATAAGTTTAAAAAACATTGAAGTGCCCGTGTAACAGATGAGTTCTCGTCCGAAACCCTTCTCCGAAAGAGATTGTCCAGTTTGTACACGAAGTGCGTCCAGTTTTTGCCGTGACCCTCTCTGCTCTTTCGCACATGCTATGCGGGTGAAATGATGATACCATGCCAGGTTTCAACATTTTCACTGTTTATTTTGTAGTGATTTTCAATTTCACGGTCATTTAGCTCTCTAAACAATTAGGTAAATGACTGAAAAAGAACAAATGATGTCAGAACATGTTGGAAATTGATGACGTCGCTTTGAATGCTGCATACTGAACACAAAAGAAGTCCGGAGTTCAAATAAGTTTAAAAAACATTGAAGTGCCCGTGTAACAGATGAGTTCTCGTCCCAAACCCTGATACTCCAAAAGAGATTATCCAGTTTGTACACGAAGTGCGTCCAGTTTTTGCCGTGACCCTCTATACTCTTTTGCACATGCTATGCGGGTGAAATGATGATACCATGCCAAGTTGCAACATTTTCATAGTTCATTTTGTACTGATTTTCAATTTCACGGTCATTTAGCTCTCTAAACAATTAGGTAAATGACTGAAAACCAACAAATGATGTCAGAACATGTTGGAAATTGATGACGTCGCTTTGAATGCTGCATACTGAACACAAAAGAAGTCCGGAGTTC
>NW_021172829.1:0-882 GCF_002162155.2 Triticum dicoccoides
TTATTCATTTCAAAAGATTGACAATGTTCATCATTAAACCATCCCAACATTGGTGAATAAACCTTACTTGCATCAAATTTACATGCTACTACATGCTTAAATAAGCAAACATGCAATAAGTCATTCAACACAGAATCATCACCAAGATTAGAGGTCATATCAAAATGATTAAACATTGGTTCTTTTGCATCAATAGTTAATTCAATGGGTGCACTCAAAATTGTTGGTATTTCAGTTGTTTGATCACATGGCAAAGTCAAATTATCAACGTAGTCCTCTAAAATAGGTGGTGTGATCAAAGTAGTGGGTAGCTCATCAGATGGTGCATTCAAATTGACAAGGCATTCATCATTCTCATTTAGAGATGGAAGATCAGTACCTTTGTCATTACCTCTTATGATCAACTCAGATGATGTAGCCACTCTCGGGGGCGATGTGTCACATGGTGTAGGTGATGTAGTCCTGACAACAACGGATGTGGTTGTCATAGTATGCCTAGTAGTTGAAGGAACAATCATATCGACTCTTGGAATGTGCACCGTGCGCTTGTTCTCCTCGTGGCCAACACGTCGTTTTATTTCCTGTTCAGCTTTGCAAGCAAGATGAAACAAATGGTCCATAGGATAACACTCTTCATGAATTAGTATCTCTTGAATATCACGGTTTAATCCTCCCCAAAATCTATCCATAAAATCATCTTCACTTTCTTCTAAAGAGGAATGCAACAAGGTAGTTTGTAAATCATCATAATATTTTGTTACAGTTTCACTACATTGTTTTAAGTGTTGCAACTTCTTAATCATGTCACGAGTATAATAAGCAGGGACGAAAGTATGTCGCATGGCAAGTTTCAAATCATCCCAAGTAGTAGGTATATAATCA
>NW_021172830.1:0-1053 GCF_002162155.2 Triticum dicoccoides
AGTGTTTAGGTAGGTCGTGGTCTACACCCACGTCGGCTTTCGCTTGAAGTCTGCCGAGCACATGTCGTGTGCAGACGCTAAGTGGTGGAAACATGTATGAAGAAGTACACCCCTGCAGGGTTATCATCATCTATTCGAATAGCCGTGTCCGCGGAAAAGGACTTCTGGGTTGCTTATATCAGTTCATAGACAAGTGAAAGTGGATACTCTAAAATACGCAAGATAAGCGTGAGTGCTATGAATGGCGTTCTCGTAGGGAGACGGGAGCGGATCCATAGTGGTGTATTGATATGGTGAATATGTGGACTCGTGTGCGCCACCTCAAAAGAGTTACTTGCAGTCGTAGTTCAGGATAGCCACCGAGTCAAAGCTGGCTTGCTGCAGTTAAACCCCACCATCCCCTTTGTTGATAATGATGCATATGTAGTTAGTTCTGATGTAAGTCTTGCTGGGTACATTTGTACTCACGTTTGCCTATTTTATGTTTTTGCAGAGAGACTTCGGTATCACTAGTAGTTTCGCGTGGACTTCGACGTTTAGCTTGATACCTCAGCTACGATCTTGTGCCCTCGGCAGGATCTGGTAGATAGTCAGGCTTCTCAACCTTTTTCATTTATAGATGTCTGTACTCAGACATGATAGCTTCCGCTTGTGCCTTGACTTGTATGCTCTGATTGTTGGGTCGTGAGACCCATGTTGGTAATATCTCGCTCCTCGGAGCCTATTGATTAAAATACTTGAGTTGTAGAGTCATGTTGTGATGCCATGTTGTATTTGCACATATCGAGCATATTGTGTGTATGTTATTGAAATGCTTGGTATGTGTGGGATCTGACAACCTAGTTGTTTATCCTTGGTAGCCTCTCTTACCGGGAAATGTCTCCTAGTGTTTCCACCGAGCCATGGTAGCTTGCTACTGCTCCGGGACACTTAGGCTGGCCGGCATGTGTCCTTCTTCGTTCCTGTGTCTGTCCCTTCGGGGAAATGTCACGCGATGAATACCGGAGTCCTGTTAGCCCGCTACAGCCCGGTTCACCGGAGTCCTGCTAGCCC
>NW_021172831.1:0-1184 GCF_002162155.2 Triticum dicoccoides
TTTGTTGAATTCTTCGGGGCACAATCCGTTGAAGAGAATATCACAAGCTTGAGCATTGTATTGCAACATCTTCAACTCATCCGCGGTAGCTTCACGGTTTGGTTCTCTCCCATCAAAGAAGTCACCTTGCAAACCAACACACACAATAGCCCAAACGGCGGGGTTATGTCCAAGAATATGCATTTTCATTTTATGCTTCCAACTAGCAAAATTAGTACCATCAAAGTAAGGACCTCTACGGTGATAATTTCCCTCGCTAGACGCCATACTCTCCTAGGTTGTGAAACCAAGGCTATGACCACCAAAAGCTATGGAGATCAAGCAAATGGAGACCAAAGCTCTGATACCACTTGTAGGATCGAAAGTATGTCTAGAGGGGGGGTGATTAGACTACTTGACCAAATAAAAACTTAACCTTTTCCCAATTTTAGTTCTTGGCAGATTTTAGCTATTGTAGGACAAGTCAAGCAATCATCACACAATTCAAGCAAGCATGCAAAGAGTATATTGGTAGCGGAAAGTAAAGCATGCAACTTGCAAGAATGTAAAGGGAAGGGTTTGGAGAATTCAAACGCTATTGGAGACACGGATGTTTTTCCCGTGGTTCGGATAGGTGGTGCTATCCTACATCCACGTTGATGGAGACTTCAACCCACGAAGGGTAACGGTTGCGCGAGTCCACACAGGGCTCCACCCAAGGGTAACGGTTGCGCGAGTCCACACATGGCTCCACCCACGAAGGGTCCACAAAGAAGCAACCACCCACAAAGGGTCCACGAAGAAGCAACCTTGTCTATCCCACCATGGCCATCGCCCACACAGGACTTGCCTCACTAGCGGTAGATCTTCACGAAGTAGGCGATCTCCTTGCCCTTACAAACTCCTTGGTTCAACTCCACAATCTTGTCGGAGGCTCCCAAGTGACACCTAGCCAATCTAGGAGACACCACTCTCCAAGAAGTAACAAATGGTGTGTAGGTAATGAACTCCTTGCTCTTGTGCTTCAAATGATAGTCTCCCCAACACTCAACTCTCTCTCATAGGATTTGGATTTGGTGGAAAGAAGGTTTGAGTGGAAAGCAACTTGGGAAGGCTAGAGATCAAGATTCATATGGTAGGAATGGAATATCTTGGTCTCAACACATGAGTAGGTGGTTCTCTCTCAGAACATATGAGTTGGAATG
>NW_021172832.1:0-904 GCF_002162155.2 Triticum dicoccoides
CGCCTCTCACCCGCGTCAACGCCGCCCTTGTGCATCGCCGCCGCGTCAACGCCGCCCAACCCCGCGCCCTAGTGCCGCCACCGCCACCATGCGTCACCGCGCCGCCGCCGCCCTGCGTCAACGCCGCCATCGCCGCCGTTCGCCGGAGGTACCGCGCCGCGTCTCTTCTTTCCCTCGGTTCGGTTTTTCTTATAAACCGTTCCGATTCTTTTCTTCTCTACCGATTCGTTTTCTTTCCGATTTTTCGCTAAATCGTTCCGGTGTTCTAGATCGGTTTTTCGTTTCGATCTCTTTTCCGAAAACCCTAGATTGGTTTTCGTTCTTCTTTCGGACCGTTCGTCTCAACGAACGTGATCACCGATTATTTCCCGGTTAACGACGTCTGTTCGTATAACCGCTCTTCTTTTTCTTCTCGTCGGATTTATTCCGCGATCGCGATCTCAGATCCGATCTTCGTTCTAGTTTATCTTCTCGCTCGTTTATCGGAATCAGGTGATTCAAGCGCCTGGAGTTTCATCTCGAAACCGCCGTTTCGTCTAATCAACTTGAACAAGCTTTTGCTACAGTAAAATTTTGACCTAGATTCAACTTGCTAGAACCGAGTTGTTTTCTTCCGCCGTTTGTTTTTCGTCGTTTGTTCGGCTCGTTCTTTCTTTGCAACCGGAGTTCTTAAGTTGAACTTTCTGGTTCGTTCTCTTGTTCGATTTTTCCCTGTGCATTAGATGAGTACTTATTGTGTGGTTACTATTGTTTGCTTACGATAGATTGACCGGAGTGTGACGATTAGATCTATCAAGAGTTTTGAGTGCGAATCATCTTCATCAACATTGCAGGCAAGTAACACTTGATCATATCTTTCCTACTACCCAGTTTTATTGCATTAGATCAAACCCTCAAACACTTG
>NW_021172833.1:0-1305 GCF_002162155.2 Triticum dicoccoides
TGGGTGTCGGCCACGACCTACCTAATCACCTAAGCCTCCAGTCCAGGTTTATCGCCTATCCAGGTTCCATCCGCAGGGAGTCCGGCCGAGGTTTCCCATACGGCCCCGAACGATGTGAACAGGGTTCCCGAGATACCTAACGGGTATTCGGTACACCCGGCCACGTACCTACCGCATCACAGCCCACCCCTACGGTCAGCGCTGTCCACGGCCTCCAGTAGGCTACAAACACCAGAAACTACTTGCAACTCCTGGACGGAGAACTAGGGTGAATAAGAAGCCGAGAGGGTCCATTGGTTTCGGGCCCAATGCATGGTAGTAGCTGATTCTTAAATCACACATACAGATCTCAGTGCTTAAGGTCGGCTTCAATGAAACAACCCACCATGTACTCCTACATGGCCTCTCATCGATACCTTTACCAAATCGTGTTCACCACACCACTCTCATTACCGACATAATCATTTTACTCTAGCCCATCACCCAGATGAACCAGACCTGCACGACTCTAAGCATAGCAGGCATAGCAAGGTAGGAACAACACATACATATGGCTCAATCAACTCCTACACATGCTAGTGGGTTTCATCTAGTTACTGTGGCAATGACAGGTCATGCAGAGGAAGTGGGTTCAACTACCGTAGCACACAGCAGTTTGAAACGCGTTGTCTTAATGCAGTAAAAGAGAGCAGGAGCGAGAACATGGGATTGTATCGATATGATCAAATGGTTGGTTGCTTGCCTGATGGTTCGATGCACTGATACGGTTCTTCGTTAGGGTAATCACGGTACTCCTCGGGGGCAGATCCTGCCGCAAGAACACCGATATACAACCATCACCAAACAATGTGCAACAATATGATGCATGCATGAAACATAGCAATATGAGTGTGTTGGGCTAATGCAACTAAGACCAGAAGGGTTTGAACTAATTTGAATCAAAGATTCAAATTTCAAACTCAAACATGGCCCTTTAAAGTGTTTTTCCTTGTTCTGCATTAAACATCAAGTTAACTTGTTTAGTCATGCATGAAAATAGTACAGATGGATAGATTGGATTTTTCTGATCATTTTTCATATATAACTTGTCTGATTTGGAGTTACAGAATAGAAGTTATGAATTTTTGAAGTTTAAAATATATTCTGGAATTTCCTATATTAGAATAATTCCAGAAAATCAATTATTGCGTCAGCCTGACGTCAGTGTGACGTCAGCAGGTCAACGGAACACGTCCGGGTCAAACCTGACAGTGGGTCCCGCATGTCAGGGTGATTATTTTAATTAAAGTTTAATTAAAACTAAAC
>NW_021172834.1:0-1134 GCF_002162155.2 Triticum dicoccoides
ATATATCCATATCTGCTCAAATCATCTGTGAAGGTGAGAAAATAACGATATCCGCCACGAGCCTCAATATTCATCGGACCACATACATCGGTATGTATGATTTCCAACAAATCTGTTGCTCTCTCCATAGTACCGGAGAACGGTGTTTTAGTCATCTTGCCCATGAGGCACGGTTCGCAAGTACCAAGTGATTCATAATCAAGTGGTTCCAAAAGTCCATTAGTATGGAGTTTCTTCATGCGTTTTACACCGATATGACCTAAACGACAGTGCCACAAATAAGTTGCACTTTCATTATCAACTCTGTATCTTTTGGTTTCAACATTATGAATATGTGTATTACTACTATCGAGATTTAGTAAGAATAGACCACTCTTCAAGGGTGCATAACCATAAAAGATATTACTCATATAAATAGAACAACCATTATTCTCTGATTTAAATGAATAACCGTCTCACATTAAACAAGATCCAGATATAATGTTCATGCTCAACGCTGGCACCAAATAACAATTATTTAGGTCTAATACTAATCCCGAAGGTAGATGTAGAGGTAGCGTGCCGACCGCGATCACATCGACTTTGGAACCGTTTCCCACGCGCATCGTCACCTCGTCCTTTGCCAATGCCCGCTTATTCTGTAGTCCCTGTTTCGAGTTGCAAATATTAGTAACAGAACCAGTATCAAATACCCAGGTGCTACTGCGAGCATTGGTAAGGTACACATCAATAACATGTATATCACATATACCTTTGTTCACCTTGCCATCCTTCTTATCCGCCAAATACTTGGGGCAGTTCCGTTTCCAGTGACCAGTCTGCTTGCAGTAGAAGCACTCAGTTTCAGGCTTAGGTTTAGACTTGGGTTTCTTCTCTTGAGCAGCAACTTGCTTGCCGTTCTTTTTGAAGTTCCCCTTTTTCTTCCCTTTGCCCTTTTTCTTGAAACTAGTGGTCTTGTTAACCATCAACACTTGATGCTCCTTCTTGATTTCTACCTCCGCAGCTTTCAGCATTGCGAAGAGCTCGGGAATAGTCTTGTTCATCCCTTGCATATTATAGTTCATCACGAAGCTCTTGTAGCTTGGTGGCAGTGATTGGAGAATTCTGTCAATGACGCAATCATCCGGAAGATTA
>NW_021172835.1:0-770 GCF_002162155.2 Triticum dicoccoides
CCTCGGCTCGGTGTGGTGCAGATGTTGCTCTGTGTCTGGCCCGAGTCCACTGTAAAGATGCGCGAGAAGAGAAGCTGGCGGCTCTTCGGGTGGCCAACACCAAGAAACACGACTTCAGGTCCTTTATGGAAACTTTCCTTGCAGCTGCCACTCGGATCGCCGACGGAATCGACCTTGATGAATTCGTTGCACCTTCCAGCCCTCCACAGGAGGGGTAAAAAACTTCTTCTGGCTCGACGCTTTAAATTTGCCTCGGTATGCCGAGTGGAATTGTAACCGATAAACCTTAACAGGCTTAACGCCTGAGCACTCTCGGTTCCTTTAGATATCGATTCAAACTTGAATTTGGTGCTTGAATACGATTGCCTTTGGCTCGAAATGTCTTTTGCAGGTTCAAAGCAAGGCGCCTTTACTGCAATCGACTTATTCTTTAGTCCACTTAGGCGAGCACTGGGCTGCGGCTAAGCCTCCGAGTGGAAGCCCGACTTACCACTCGGTAGGATTTCTATAACTTAGGCGAGCACAGGGCTGCAGCTAAGCCCCCGAGTGAGAGGTTTACTCTTCACTCGGTAGGATTTTGATAACTTAGGCTAGCACTGGGCTGCAGCTAAGCCTCCGAGTGAGAGGTTTGCTCTTCACTCGGTAGGATTTTTATAACTTAGGCGAGTGCTTGGACTGCAGCTAAGCCCCCGAGTGAGAGGGTCGCTCTTCATTCGGTAGGATTTTTGTAACTTAGGCGAGCACGGGGCTGCAGCTAAGCCTCCGAGTGA
>NW_021172836.1:0-2081 GCF_002162155.2 Triticum dicoccoides
TTCTTCTTCTTCTTCTTCTTCTTAATTTTTATCGGGGGTTCGAGGGTTCGAGGGGTCGAGGATCGCCGAGGGGTCGAGAGAGGTTTCCTAGTGTCAAAGTATTGAAGAAATCCATGCCTTCATCATTAGCCGGAAGTAACCAGGGCATGTTGGTACGAAGTTCTGCAAAGTTGTTCTGGAATGGAGTCCCGGATAGAATAATCCGCCTTTTGGTACGAATTCAGCAAAGGCCTTCCAAATAGCGATATTCGGAAGGCTCTTGCTGAACTTTGTACCAAAAAGCGAATTATCCTATCTGGGACTCCGTTCCAGAACAACTTTGAAGAGCTTCGTACCATCATGCACATGTTACTTTCGCCTAATGATGAAGACATGGTTTTGTTGAATCCTTTGACACTACGCAACCTCCCGACCCCTTGGCGATCCTCTCGAACATGAGAGGAAGAAGAGGATAAAAAAAGAAGAGGGAGAAGAAAAAAAAAGAGGATAAGAAAGAATAGAGGAGTTCTTCTCCTCTATTCTTTCTTCTCCTCTTTTTTTTCTTCTTCTTCCTATTTTTTTTATCGGAAACGAGGTTCGTCGAGGGACATAGATGTAGTGTCATCGTTGTCGATATATACCCCCTCCCGATAGCTTGCTATGATTAGGTAGCTAGTTCTACGTTTGGCACTAATATATCCATCTGTCATGTTTGAATAATAATTGCCATGTTGTAAATATTTGTAGAAACTATGGACACCGCCCGAGACGAAGCAAAAGAAGCGTTGTTGAGGGACATAATCGCAGAAGGAAGTGATGTCGTCTCGTTGTTTCTCAACGACACCGATGGTCTGGAAGGAGAGGGTGAACAAGCTGGCTACGGTGACCTAATGCCGGTGCAAGAAGAAGAACATGAGGACGGCTCCGGTGACCCAATGCCGGTGCAAGAAGGAGACCGTGATGACGGCTCCAGTGACCGAACCGAGTCCGGCCAGGTATATATATTAGTTAAGCCTGTGCTGACTAGCTGATTGATGCATTCATTGTTTTGGTATGTACACATATTAATTAAGTCTTTGTTCTTTTTTCTAGCCCTCCGGATCGAGCACAACTTCGGTAAAGAGACGAGGCCCGAAGAAAAGGTTGAGCTCGGATGAAAAGTTAGAGATCATAGCAATCGTGCCCGACGGCCAACCGATTGAACCCCTCCGGACAAAGTGCCCATTTGTTGCTCAGTTCGGGGTTCTGGTTAGGGACAAGATCCCGATAAGCATCCAGCAATGGTTTAAGTCGGCTACAGAAGACCCTGAGGTGTCTTATGTCAATGATATGCAGAAAAATGATCTTTGGACTGAGCTGAAGTCAAATTTCACCCTACCCCAGAGGATGATCCGGAGAAGCCAGTTAAAGAGCAATTAATCAAGTCTTTTGCTCTTAAGAGGATGGCAGATCTATTCAGGAGGTGGAAGAAAGAGATGAATAGGTTTGTCGATAAAAAAGAGACACCAGAATTCAAGGGCAGATATGAGAAGATCAGAGATCACTGGCCCGCATTTATGGCCCACAAGACATCGGAAAAGAGTAAGAAGATGTCGGCGACAAACAAGCAAAATGTTGCGAAGAAGATGCTTCACCATCGCACGGGGTCAGGTGGCTACCTCGTAGCCCGGCCTAAGTGGGCCAAGACTGAGAATGATCTGGTTGCTAAAGGGATCGAACCAGAGACAATTAGCTGGCCAGACTGTTGCCGGACTTGGTTATTCGGGGCTGGCGGAACCTTGGACCCTCTAACAGGGAAGTGCATTTGGACGAACGATCAAATGGACATACCAGTCAGGAAGCTTAAGTAGTATATCGAAGCAGCGCAACAAGGGAAGTTCTTTCCAGACAGAGAGAATGACGAGCTCACAATGGCCCTCAGGAATCCTGAGCACCCTGGACGGACACGAGGCACGCCAGGCTCCATTCCGTGGAAGGTTGGGTTTCCGGACGCAGGCGGTTACAAATCCCATGAGAGGAGGAAAAAAGTGCAGCAGACCCAAATGCAGGCACTGCAAGCAAGGGTAGACGCGATAGAGGAACGAGAAGCAAATCGCAGCAAA
>NW_021172837.1:0-937 GCF_002162155.2 Triticum dicoccoides
GGTTGGGAGGGGCGCACAGCCCCTTAGTGGGCTGGTGTGCCCCCTCCCCTTGGCCCATAAGGCCCCCCAACGCTTGCCGGGGCCTCCGAAACATCTTTCGGTCATGCTGGTCGTCACCTGGTACTCCAAGAACAATTCCGGACTCCAATACCCTTCGTCCAATATATCGATCTTCACCTCCGGACCATTCTGGAGTTCCTCGTCACGTCCGGGATCTCATCCGGGACTCCGAACAACCTTCAGTAACCACATACTATTTCCCATAACAACTCTAGCGTCACCGAACCTTAAGTGTGTAGACCCTACGGGTTCGGGAACCATGCAGACATGACCAAGACACCTCTCTGGCCAATAACCAATAGCGGGATCTGGATACCCATATTGGCTCCCACATGTTCCACGATGATCTCATCGGATGGACCACGATGTCGGGGATTCAATCAATCCCATATACAATTCCCTTTGTCTATCAGTATGTTACTTGCCCGAGATTCGATCGTCGGTATCCCCATACCTCGTTCAATCTCGTTACCGGCAAGTCTATTTACTCGTTCTGTAACGCATGATCCCGTGGCTAACTCTTTAGTCACATTGAGCTCATTATGATGATGCATTACCGAGTGGGCCCAGAGATACCTCTCCGTCATACGGAGTGACAAATCCCAGTCTCAATTCGTGCCAACCCAACAGACACTTTTGGAGATACCTGTAGTGCACCTTTAGAGCCACCCAGTTATGTTGTGACGTTTGGTACACCCAAAGCATTCCTACGGTATCCGGGAGTTGCACAATCTCATGGTCTAAGGAAACGATACTTTGACATTAGAAAAGCTCTAGCAAAACGAACTACACAATCTTGTGCTATGCTTAGGATTGGGTCTTGTCCATCACATCATTCTCCTAATGATGTGATCCCGTTATCAATGACATCCAATGT
>NW_021172838.1:0-1389 GCF_002162155.2 Triticum dicoccoides
TAATGACAAGGAATGTCATTAAGACTACGAGACTTATGGGATTAACCATAATGCGAGCAAGCAAGAATTTCAAGAGCCAAAGGCTCCAGAGGATTTTCGGAAGATCGAATAGTATTTTGAAGACTTTTGTGAAACTCATGAACAACTGGGGATGAGCGGATACTTGACAAGTGCGGGGATTTATTTGAAGGGGTATTCATGTGGCAAAGAACTGCTAGGCAGTAGGCACGAAGTATTCTCGGAACAATAGAGAAAACTTCGGGTATCTTGTAATAACAAGAACCATGGGGAATGATCGTAAGAATGGCAAGTGTAAGTAGTTATCCATAAGGATTTATCGGTGGTCGGGAATAGCAAAAGTGATGGGCACAAAGTCTCGAGAGAATATCAAAGAGTATCTCCGAAATCTTCTGGTGCAGTCGGTGACCATCTGGACTGAAGGGGCTCTCCGGGAGAAAGTATTTTCGAGAACCTAAAGTTAGTTTTTAGTAAAAATCGTTTAACCCGAATAGAAGAGGGTTCAGAATCCCAGAGTAAAGGTCGAGGAATAAAAGATCCTAATACCCCCCAATGGCGACGTGGGCCCATGGGCCACACAGCCATGTTAGTAAAAGTTTTTAACGACTAGACTCGACTTCGGCCAAGGAGTTGGAAAGGGGGATTCCTACAGGCAGTCGGCTCTGATACCAACTTGTGACGCCCCCGATTCAATCGTACACTAATCATGCACGCAAATGTGTACGATCAAGATCAGGGACTCACGGGAAGATATCACAACACAACTCTACAAATAAAATAAGTCATACAAGCATCATATTACAAGCCAGGGGCCTCGAGGGCTCGAATACAAGAGCTCGATCATAGACGAGTCAGCGGAAGCAACAATATCTGAGTACAGACATAAGTTAAACAAGTTTGCCTTAAGAAGGCTAGCACAAACTGGGATACAGATCAAAAGAGGTGCAGGCCTCCTGCCTGGGATCCTCCTAACTACTCCTGGTCGTCGTCAGCGGGCTGCACGTAGTAGTAGGCACCTCCAGTGTAGTAGGAATCATCGTCGACGGTGGCGTCTGGCTCCAGGGCTCCAGCATCTGGTTGCGACAACCAGGTAGAAGGGAAAGGGGAAAAGAGGGAGAAAAGCAACCGTGAGTACTCATCCAAAGTACTCGCAAGCAAGGAGCTACACTACATATGCATGGGTATATGTGTAAAGGGCCATATCAGTGGACTGAACTGCAGAATGCCAGAATAAGAGGGGGATAGCTAGTCCTGTCGAAGACTACGCTTCTGGCAGCCTCCGTCTTGCAGCATGTAGAAGAGAGTAGATTGAAGTCCCCCAAGTAGCATCTCCAAGTAGCATCTCCAAGTAGCATCTCCAGTAGCATCGCA
>NW_021172839.1:0-865 GCF_002162155.2 Triticum dicoccoides
GATGGAATCCTACACCGGTAACGACAAGGACAGATACTACGGAAGGATCGAGGAGATCTGGGAGCTGAGCTACGCTGGAGAGAAGGTCCCGATGTTCCGTGTCAGATGGGCCAAGAACGTTATAAAAGAAGACCGGTATTTCACCACCATGGTTATACCCGAAGCCAAATCCAAGACCGCGGGCGCAAACGTCACCGCGAAAAATGAGCCATGGGTACTGGCTTCCCAAGTGGACCAATGCTTCTTCATTACCGACCCGCCAAAGCCCAGTCGTGTTGTCGTGAGGAGAGGCAAAAGGAAGATCATCGGAATGGATGGAGTAGCCAATGAGCAAGACTTCGACAAGTACGGCGACCCGAGGATCGAACATGACGACGATGATGAAGTAGCAGCATACACCACAAAAAGAAGCAGGACCACCCTACCTAAAGGACGTCCGTTCCACAGAAGAACTCCATTTGCAAAAAAGAAGGGCAAGAAGATTGTGAACAGATAGCTAGCTAAGATCGATTGTATTTAAATCGTAGCCTTCATTTCTCGATTGTATTTCATGGGTACTTTTTGAACTATCATGAATATTTTTAAATTTCATGGACACTCGATCTCGATCCCCCTCCATCTCGATCGCTATCCCACCTTGCCAGATCCGGCCCCCCTCGCCGCCGAGCACCCCCCAGTCCACCGGCCACCGCCGCCGACCCCCCGCACCCTCGATTCCCCTACCCAACCGCCGCCGCCGACCCCCTGCACCCCGCGCACCGTCTTATAAAAAAATTAGTATCAAACAGCTTTTTAAATGCTACTGTCTTATAAAAAAATATTACTGTTATTATTTAAACAAGTTTGAACATATTTAAACACAAAT
>NW_021172840.1:0-778 GCF_002162155.2 Triticum dicoccoides
AAATTATATGAAATATGAGTTGGGAGTTTCAAAGAATTAAATTCAAAGCCCCTTTGAATTTATTTTCAATTTGGAATAGATCATCATGCATATTTTATTTTCTTGCATTTTGGTCGATCCTAGAAATTTCACGCAACTCAAGGACCCTTGGAGAGAGTTGGAGATTTCGTTATTTTCATATTTGAGAGTTTTCTCGAATTGAAAAGAGGATCATTTGATTTATTTATTTCATCTTCAATTATTTTCCGTTATCAAAAATATAAGAGAGGGAATAATATGACTTTCCCAAATTTAGGAAAATGAAGATTTAATAAATAGATCAAATTTTGTTTGCCGGAGTTTTATTTGCATTTTATTCGGATAGGGAAAATGCGCGTTTTTGAAAATTTTATTTTAGGTCCGGAGAAAAGTTCATTTTGTTCGGCTCATTTTTAGGAGCCGGGGAAAATTTACTTTATTAAAATTTTGGAGTTCGTTTAGATTTTCTTTTATTTATTTTTCTGCGCGCGAGACCGTTTAAAAAAAAAAATCCGCAGCGCCTTGGTCCAAAGGCCCAAGCCGCTAGCCGCCGGCCGGCCAAGAGGCCATAGCGCGCGTGCACCAGGGAGCCGCCGCTTCCTTCTTTTGCCTAGTCCTAGTAGGACTCTTGTCCTATGTTCGTTTATTCCGTATCTATTTCTAGATCTTTTCCTTTTGTTTCCTAATCCTAGTCTATTTCTTGTCCCCTACCCCAAGCAAAACCCTCCCCTCCCCAATATAAATACCCAAGCACCCCCCC
>NW_021172841.1:0-1003 GCF_002162155.2 Triticum dicoccoides
CGAAGTGGGGCGGCGCGGTGCCATGTGGCGCGCGCGGGTTGGACGAGGGCGGTGGCCGGCTGAGGTGGCGCGCTCCGATTGGCTGGAGTGAGGTGGCGCGCGGGGGCGGACATGTCTGGTGCAGCGCGGACGCGTCCGGTGGCGCGGGGAGGAGTGGATCTAGGGTTTAGACTGCGAAATGATCCGAAATTTCGGGGAGGGGTGCTCTTTTATAGGTAGAGGGAGCTAGGAAGCTCCAAATGAGGTGCGGTTTTCGGCCACGCGATCGTGATCGAACGACCGAGATGATGGAGCAGAGTTAGGTGGGTTTTTGGTCGAAATGGAAGGGTGTTAGGCTGCAACACACACGAGGCCTTCTCGGTCCCTCGGTTAACCGTTGGAGTATCAAACGAAGTCCAAATGGTACGAAACTTGACAGGCGGTCTACCGGTAGTAAACCAAGGCCGCTTGACAAGTCTCGGTCCAATCCGGAAATGTTTAATCCCCACACAAGAAAGAAAGGTAGAAATGACCACCGGAGGAGAACGGAACGCCGGATTGCAAAACGGACAACGGGGAAAATGCTCGGATGCATGAGACGAACATGTATGCAAATGAAATGCGCATGATGACATGATATGAGATGCATGACACGCAAGCAATGACAACGCAACAACAGCGAATAACTGCACGACACCTGGCACATCGGTCTCGGGGCGTTACAAGTATGCTGACATCTTCACCAAAGGGTTACCGTCGACTGTGTTCAATGAGTTCCGCTACAGCCTGAACGTCCGCCCAGCTCCCGCTCCGACTGCGGGGGGGGGGGGGGGTGTTAGACGTGTACGTGTAGTACACGTCCAGCCAGCCGAATCAAGGAGGATTCGTATCTTAGTCTGTTTCGTTTATTTCCAAATATTGTAGCCTCCTTGTACTATATAATCCCATCACGAGATCAAATCAATCTAAGTGCAACAATTATAATTGCCTTCAAGTGTGCCATGCTTTACGGCTTAGAATCGGG
>NW_021172842.1:0-1339 GCF_002162155.2 Triticum dicoccoides
TAACTAGTACATCTACTACACATTCAATCACAGAATCTATATAACTGTCTATAAATGAATAATACAATAAACCTTAACTAATCAACTAATTTAAAAACCATAACTACTACATCTACTGGATGATTCAATCATAGGTCCAACATATAACTGGCTATAAATGAATCCAATACAAGAAAACCCTAACTAAACATCTAATTAAAGAACCCTAACTACTACATCTACTGGATGATTCATATGACATTCATGCATGGAGTTATGCAACAACAATTTAATATGAGAGTTGGTCATCTGGTATAGTTGCATGTCTAGCAAACCTACTTATGGTTCACTTTATAAGTACAGGAATCCTACAGATCAAAAATAAACCTACCTACAATTTGAGTTTATGGATAATGAAGTGAAGCTCCTAACTATTTTGAAATTGTGCACTAGTTAAACATACTGTGTTCATTTCAACAATTAATTGATAGACTTCAAATGAACGAAGTAGGATTTTAACCTCATTTCTACAATATCAACTTTAATAGATACACTGGATGGCGGCTCAGCCCCTGCCCTGGCCCACTGAGGGAATATGCAAAACAAATCTAACAACATGTACAACACATAACAAAATCTGAGCACATGAGGCAATCCAGATTCCAATATAAAAAACCTAACTCTCATTATGATCTCTCTAGCATTCAACCACGAATCAACTACAAAAAACCCTAACTCTCAAATGGGGTTCCCCATTCAATCAAAAAACCCTAACAAGCAGAAGGGGTGCCGCATTCAATCACAGATCTACAATAAAAAAACCTATCTACTAAATCTTCTGCTTATCAACTACAACTATGAGAGGAGGGGAACGAAAGCATTACCACATCCACCACCTGCTTGTCGCTCGCCTCCGCACCTGCATCCAGTGCGCCGCCAGACGCCGTCACCACCAGGTCCGGCACGACGGAGTCCGAGCCCACCACCCCCTGCTCCACCAGATCCGCCGCCGCAGCGACCGATCCAGCGACTGTGGGTGCAGCATCTCCCGCACCGCCGACGGCGGCCACTTCTTGGACGGCATCTGCCGCGGTGTTCGCGGCCTCGACCGCAACTCCATGCGCAGCGGCGGCAGCCCCACCACCTTGCGCCATCGAAGCCTAAGAGAACCCACCGGAGAGAGGGAGGCGGTGGGGTTGAGCGAGTAGGTGCGGTGGCGGGGCGATGGAGAAGAGGAGGAGACGATGCGGCAAGGAGAGAGGGAGTGAGCCGATTTGGGGGGAAATGGTGGGGGCGATGCAGCCGGTGGTGGTTCCCCTCCCTCTTTATAGGATGTGACGTTTTTGGAAGTTTTCGTGCG
>NW_021172843.1:0-2529 GCF_002162155.2 Triticum dicoccoides
CTTGGCTGTGGACTGTAGAAGAGATATGGAGGTGCACCTTGGAGTCACGGGACATTCGCACATGGAGTGCCTTTGTGAGCGACCAAAGAAATCTTCCATATGTACAAGAAATACATGCCTCAAGGTCAACGGAGTTCTGTTCTCCACAGCAGACCCCTGATCCCGTCATCCCCCGATTAGTGTCTAATATAAATACAACACATCCAATCTCGGGTTTCGTCCATCCCATAATAGCATACAACCTAGCAGGAATAGCTTCTTGAGTTGTGGGACATCCATTGCACCAAGATCAATTGTTTTGATGTCCGTACCTGACAGGTCCAACTCCTTGAGATTGAACAATGCACGCAAGAATATGCTATGCAGTCGAGCACAACCCTCTAGGGAGATCTTTGTCACATTGGCTTCTTCAATTCGATCGACACGAGACTTTGGGCGCAATTCTTTTCTTGGCAGTTGTATGGGATGAGTCCAATTATCTGCTGGGCCATAACCATCGAAGCTAAAGCTCTCAATTAGTGGAGGAGCTCTTTTGAACGCAACATGCTTCAAGCTGGAACAACCATCAAGAATAAGCACCTTCAAGCTTCCTGCTGATGAAATTTCAGGCAATGATTCCATGTGAGTGTTGCCAGAAAAGTCAAGGAGCTCCAGATTCATCATGTCTACCGCAGAGCAATTGTCCAGTGGGATCACATCTGAAGATTCAGTAAACCGGAGCTTCTGAAGATTCTGTAGCTTTTTCCAGAAGTGATGACGTAGAGTCCTCCATGAGACTCCCTTTGTATTTAGCTCCCTGAGATTGGTCATCAGTTCAATCATATGTGGCAACAAGACATAATTTGTGTTACGTATTTCAAGCACCAGCAAATCAGGGAAACATGCCCCTTCTCCCTCCTCCTTCCCTGTGCTTGTGCAATTGTCAAGCCATAAGAATCTTAGCTTTTGGCAGCAGCGGAAAGGCGGGGATGAAAAATCAAAGCTACACTTGCAGAGTTTTAGCACACGGAGGTTGCTGGCTAGTTGAAACATATCATTTGGTAGTTCTTCTGGCTGACCATCACCCTCAAATGTTAGGAAATAAGATGATGCATTAACACGAACCGCAGAGATATTCTGTGCTGCTTGCTTGTTCGAGGTGATTGAATTCCAGCCTTGGTAGGGTTTTATGTTTCGGTCCAACAAACTTGCCAAATATTTTGCTTCCGCTGAAAAATAGTCCAACGTTGGTATCACTCCATACAAGGCATTGCCAACCTCCCAAGCTCTGTTCCCGTCAAGTATTCCATCACATATCCAGTAGTTGCAAGCATGAGTAGCCCAACCATAGTCAACATTGCTAGACTTTCCACCTAGTTCTTCTGTCAGGAACAGTGAGTACAAAAAGCAATCCACAACTACTGATGGGTCAATTTCATCCATGCCGGTGTAACCAACCACTTCAGCAGCTTCTTTGTAAAATAAAGCACGCACTTGTGATTCCCACATATATTCTCCTTCCTCAAAATACATACGTATATTAGCTGAACTGGACATCACCCTCAGTTCTTTCTGTGGGAACTGAAATCTTCCATGATTGGTCCATAACAATTTACCTTCACAATAAACAACAGGAATGCCAGACTCGGTGAGATCAATATCTTCATCTCCTCCGTAATGAAAAATCATCAGGAATCTTTCATTTCTGAGGGAGTGATTTATAACACTTCCGATGCTTACTATCTCTGTTCTAGAGCTCTCATCTACCCCTCTAAAGTCATCTTCTTCATCTTGCTCATCAAACACGTGCATTAAGTGGTGAAGGTTTAACTCCTCTGCAATTGCCAGTCCACATGGATAATTTTATCAAAATGCTTTCTCGTGTCAGAATCAGTTCTTGTGGATTTTAGGCATTGGGCTACAGCCCTAAGAACAGCAGACGCTCCCAAACCCTCGCCATGCCAGCCACGAAAGAAGAATGCTTTAATTTTGCCTTCTGCGGTACCATCGCTATAATGCAAAAGATGAAGCACTTCTCTCACAGCGTCATCAAAATCCGTTACATCCTGTAGTAAAGAACGGCAGTTAGATTTAACTTCCACAATACAGTACATATATTGTTACCATAATTTAAGTCCTCCAAAATTAAGATTAGCTATCTTGAAAGGTAACTAAGTGAATAAATTGGTACTCCCTCCGTCCCGTAATATAAGAGCGTTTTAAAAACGTGACAAAAACGCTCTTATATTATGAGACGGAGGGAGTAATTAAGTCAAGGCATGAGTCCAGTTTGGAAGTTTAACGGGAGCGGAACTTACCTATAAATACGGAAAATAGCTATTTACCCTCTTTGTAAAGAAATATCATTTAGATTAGATATATGCAAAGTGAAATTTTAAAAACTAGTACACCCCTACCCCCGAGCGAGTTGCCCCACCCCCACTTCGCCAGCGTCTGGCAACAACAGGGGACACCCTCGCCACCGCAGTGAGCTTCCTTTGCCTCCGTCATCACTGCCAGATAGCCAACCGGCTTCGCCGTGCCGTGCCC
>NW_021172844.1:0-770 GCF_002162155.2 Triticum dicoccoides
TAAATAATAACAGTAATATTTTTTTTATAAGACAGTAGCATTTAAAAAGCTGTTTGATACTAATTTTTTTATAAGACGGTGCGCGGGGTGCGGGGGGTCGGCGGCGGCGGTTGAGTAGGGGAATCGAGGGTGCGGGGGGTCGGCGGCGGCGGCCGGTGGACTCGGGGGGTGCTCGGCGGCGAGGGGGGCCGGATCTGGCGAGGTGGGATAGCGATCGAGATGGAGGGGGATCGAGATCGAGTGTCCATGAAATTTAAAAATATTCATGATAGTTCAAAAAGTACCCATGAAATACAATCGAGAAATGAAGGCTACGATTAAATACAATCGATCTTAGCTAGCTATCTGTTCACAATCTTCTTGCCCTTCTTTTTCGCAAATGGAGTTCTTCTGTGGAACGGACGTCCTTTAGGTAGGGTGGTCCTGCTTCTTCTTGTGGTGTATGCTGCTACTTCATCATCGTCGTCATGTTCGATCCTCGGGTCGCCGTACTTGTCGAAGTCTTGCTCATTGGCTACTCCATCCATTCCGATGATCTTCCTTTTGCCTCTCCTCACGACAACACGACTGGGCTTTGGCGGGTCGGTAATGAAGAAGCATTGGTCCACTTGGGAAGCCAGTACCCATGGCTCATTTTTCGCGGTGACGTTTGCGCCCGCGGTCTTGGATTTGGCTTCGGGTATAACCATGGTGGTGAAATACCGGTCTTCTTTTATGACGTTCTTGGCCCATCTGACACGGAACATCGGGACCTTCTCTCCAGCGTAGCT
>NW_021172845.1:0-1072 GCF_002162155.2 Triticum dicoccoides
TGGAGGAGAATACTTAAGTCACGAATTTGGTACACACTTAAGGAAATGTGGAATCGTTTCACAACTCACGCCGCCTGGAACACCTCAGCGAAACGGTGTGTCCGAACGACGTAATCGCACTCTATTGGATATGGTGCGGTCTATGATGTCTCTTACCGATTTACCGCTATCATTTTGGGGATACGCTCTAGAGACAGCTACATTCACTTTAAATAGGGCACCGTCTAAATCCGTTGAGACGACACCGTATGAATTATGGTTTGGAAAGAAACCTAAGCTGTCGTTTCTAAAAGTTTGGGGATGCGATGCTTATGTCAAGAAACTTCAACCTGAAAAGCTCGAACCCAAGTCGGAAAAATGCGTATTCATAGGATACCCTAAGGAAACTGTCGAGTATACCTTCTACTTAAGATCCGAAGGCAAGATCTTTGTTGCCAAGAACGGATGCTTTCTGGAAAAAGAGTTTCTCTCGAAAGAAGTAAGTGGAAGGAAAGTAGAACTCGATGAAGTACTACCTCTTGAACGGGAAAGTGGTGCAGCTCAGGAAAATGTTCCTGTGATGCCCACACCAACTGAAGAGGAAAACATTGATGATGATCAAGGTACTTCGGATCAAGTTACTGCTGAACTTCATAGGTCCACAAGGACACGTTCTGCACCAGAGTGGTACGGCAACCCTGTCCTGGAAATCATGTTGTTAGACAACAATGAACCTTCGAACTATGAAGAAGCGATGGCGGGCCCGGATTCCAACAAATGGCTTGAAGCCATGAAATCCGAGATAGAATCCATGTATGAAAACAAAGTATGGACTTTGACAGACTTGCCCGATGATCGGCGAGCGATAGAAAACAAATGGATTTTTAAGAAGAAGACGGACGCGGATGGTAATGTTACCATTTATAAGGCTCGACTTGTCGCTAAGGGTTATCGACAAGTTCAAGGGATTGACTACGACGAGACTTTCTCTCCCGTAGCGAAGCTGAAGTCCGTCCGAATCATGTTAGCAATTGCCGCATACTATGATTATGAGATATGGCAGATGGACGTCAAAACAGCATTCCTTAACGGG
>NW_021172846.1:0-4954 GCF_002162155.2 Triticum dicoccoides
ATGACAGAGCGTCCATAGCCTCATCACTGGACAGATATAGGAACTATTCCGGTGGATCACGTTGTCAAAGTCTAGATAGATTTTATCGACAGGAAAAAAATTGTTGAATCCAATACCATTTTTAACCTTGATCATAGAACAATGTTGGTCTCTTCTTGACCTAGTTACCACATTCATGTGTAGAAGCTGAACTTTATGCGGTTTGGTATCCAACTTGTTAGCCCGTACCATTTGTTCACCGGGCATATACATAGTCCATATGTGTCCGTCATGAACGACGCTGGACGTGCTGCCTAGTCTCTTCCATCAGATCGGTCTTTTGGTTGCATTGGCTAGAGCATGCACTTCTACAGTAAGCAAGGAGGGGTCATTCACCGTGCAATTGCTGCAGAGCAAGATGACTACAGTAGTGGCCGACTCCCATGCATGGTGCGCTGGAGGAGCAGTAGGCGGCGTACGGGCACCGCGGTAACAACTGCGGTCGCTACGTCTCAAGTGGGAGCGGTTCCGGTGAGCAAGGAGTGCAAGCTGAGGTGAAAAGCATCCGCGACAGACCTCACAAGAATGATTAAGGAGCAAGAAACGGTTTATGTAGTATTGCAGCATGCACCACGTGTGGCGCATCGGCATGATTTGTTTTTGCAAGTCAGGTTACATTGCCATTTTCCTCGTACTCATTAGTGAAAACATGTTAAATGATGGACGAGCCCCCAGGTAATAATAATATACTTCTACAAGTCAAAACTGTTCAATTTTCTTCGTCATGTACAGTTGCACACGTTCGTGTTTTGTGTGCTTTAAATTTCTTGATTGCGGAATTGTTTTCTAAAACATTATTAACCTTTTCAGTCATAAGAAATATTCTTTTCTAAACCAAATTACACGTGTTTGAGGATGAATATGTACGCACTTGCAAACAGTCCAGTTTGCAATATCAACATATCTGTGAATTTATAGAAGCACTTTTTTCCTTCCCTTAATAGCTTCTACATGGAGATCTTAATCGGGCAAAGCTATCTATTTCGACATGTTGGATGAATTGGATGCAATGGTAGAAGAGGAACCTTGCAAAAACAGGACCAAAAGATGATGATTGAGGAGGGAGGGATTTCCAACAAAAGATTGGTGATGACACATGAATACGAGTGACGTGCGATCAAGGTTCCCAAGCAACATTAATGTGGACCACCAGATATAAATACCCCAAGACGCTTGCTACAATATCAATAAATACCATCGGAGAAAATACGAGCCCAAAGATCAATGATGTTTTGAGAAACTGACAATACGAAAGCATATGGTAAGGAAGTAGTGTCACACAATTATATAGCAAAAAAATAAACTAGAAGGGATGTTGCTTAGTATGGCCAATAAACATCATGGTTACCCTACCATGCTTACATCACCTCGCTACCAGTGTACCCAAACCATAGTCGCCGCACACCTACTTCAGTGACATGGGAGTTAGGATTTAGAGAATCAAATAAAGTAATATCGTAAAATACGGTTTGATGTACTGATTGAACACATTTTTCCGTATAAACACAAGAAAATTAAGTGACCCGAGACTACACTACAATTGTTTTATGGTGATGGTTACTGATGAGACATGCCATTCCATGAGAATATCACCCTTAATCCGGTAAAGCTACATGTTTCTGACATGCTGGTAGGAGAGGAACCACGCAAGAAATGGACAAAAACATGAGGATTAAGTAGGGGATGATATTGACGCATAAATACCAGGAGATGCTTGATCACAATCAGAGGTTCCCAAGCAAGGTCAATGTTGGCAACCAGGCATATACGATAATCGAAGAAAAAAACCCTAGAAGACCTGCTGCTCAGTAATGTCCGATAAACATTGTAGTTACACTACCATGCTTACATCACAGATAATAATTCATCAACGGTTTTTATTAGATGAGCTCCACCTTGCTGCAAGTGTATCCAAACCATAGTCAGCGTCCACCTACTAAAATGACACGTGAGTTTGGAGTATCAAAGAAAGTAATACCATAAAATCAGGTTTGTTTTGTTGAAGGCGGAAAACAAATGGGTCAGCAGAAGAAAAGCATGCGACCCAAGTCCGCAACTATAATTGTTTCATAGTGATAGTTAATGTTGAAGTCTGCCCATTTAGGAGAATATCATCCCCTACATAATGCAATGAAATCCAATATTTAAACAATGTGTTGACGGTTACTGTTGAAATCCAAGATTGCACGCCTATTGGTTACTGTTGAAATCTGTCGGTTTTGGAGAATATCATCCCCTCCTTAATGCATATTGATGGTTTCTATGCATTGAGGGGCTACTTTGGTGTGGGTTACATTAGTTAAAAATACCAACGCAACCCACACCGAAGTAGCCCCTCAATGCATGTGCTTTTCTTTTAAAAACTTCATATATAAATTTTAAATTTGCAATTATTATAACACAGCCAAAGGCCCATAATTGTTGAGCCAAATTTTAGTGGCATGCAATTAATCAACATTTTATGGTATACTACGTTGGTTTCACCACGCGGAAAAACCAATACTCAAATGCCAACAAATGGTTGTTAAAAATCCATAAATAGTAAATAATAAAGATCTAGCCGCGCTAATGTGCGGGTACACCCGCTAGTTCTGAACATCTTTGTAGCTTGCAAAAACCAGATTGCAAGTAATTCTGAACATCTTTGTAGCTTGCAAGAACATATCCAATTTAATTGATTGTAGGCCCGTATCCAATTTGATTCATTCACAGTTTATTTGCCTTGAGTTTCAATCAATTGTACTAGTGTAGGTAGTATGTTCATATCATACTTTTGCAATGGATCAAAAATAATCTAAAGGTGAAGCTGTAGTAGTTTGGTCTTGCTTTATTTTGTTTATTACATTGGCTAACTCGATATTGTAACAAACGAGAGCACAAGACACCGATTAATGCTAATGATTTAGTTACTACAAATTTTTGTGTTTTTCTTTGCCTTGTCCCGCCCAGTAATGTATTCCATTTGTCTGCGAAGACTGAACTTGGTGCCAAACATTGCCGCGCCAAGTAAACACAACACCCTGCCTGATGTAGGTACTATATATAGCGAATACCCTAACAAGAAATCTGCTAACACAAAAATCTTATGGCAATGCCAGTGATGATGTTTTGAGAATTTATTGACTTGTGACTTACAGGAAAAATATAAAAAATAGCCATTTTCATATGCAAAGTAATTTAGTTCGCATAAGCATTTCTGTGTTTCTTTTGGACTTCATGTTTTCCTATGCACTTGTAAAATCTATATGCATTCTTATATAACTATTCTCTGCACTTTTCGTAGCTATCGAAACGCCAGAATTGCTCTCTTTAATGGCATTAAAGAAGGTGGAACATGAGAATGAGTGAGCTATGGATGGATTCCAAGATCGAGTCAGCATTCTCAAGAGGGTGAGTGCCACATAATGATTGAATATCTGAATTCTTCATCTTCCTTTTATGTAAAGAGTTAGTGTTTTTACATATTTATTATGCGTGTTTATATTCTCAAAAAAAATATGGTGTGTGTTTCTCTTTTAACTCTATCTCTTAGCTCAGATTGTAAGAAGATATTTGTAGTTGTACGCTTTCTAAAAAGGTGTTGGGGAACGCAGTAATTTCAAAAAAAATCCTACGCACACGCAACATCATGGTGATGCATAGCAACGAGAGGGGAGAGTGTTGTCTACATACCCTTGTAGACCGTAAGCGGAAGCGTTAGCACAACGCGGTTGATGTAGTCGTACGTCTTCACGATCCGACCGATCAAGTACCAAACGTACGACACCTCCGCACTACTAGAAAAAGGCCTACTAGTGGCACACCAGTTTTGCCTACTAATGGCGCACTACTGGTGCGCCACTAGTACCACGCCACTAGTATTATATACTAATGGCGCACCACTGGTGCGCCATTAGTATAGAGAACATGCGCCATTAGTATGCCTCCCAGGGGGCCATATATACCCATGTGCTTCGGCATACTAATGGCGCACTGTGGTGTGATGCACCATTAGTATCCTTTGTCATACTAATGGCGCACTTTGTTGTGATGTGCCATTAGTATCCTTTGGCATACTAATGGCGCACTGTGGGGTGATGCGCCATTAGTATTAATATTAGTTTTTTTTGTTTTCTTTTTCTGATTTTTTCACAGGTTACAAAATATATTATTTGACAGAATATAAACAGCACCACACGGCAACAACAGATTCATTGAATACAATAGAAGGTAAGTCTCTGAATACAATTGTGACGACCGGGTAATCAAGCTACAGTAACCCTCTGTTATGATGCCACGTCACCACAATAATTGTTGCTAATCTCGTGTTAGATTAGATCCGATCCAAATTCAACTTCGAATTAAAGTCAAGCAATAAAAGTTTTCAATTCTCAAAACTAAAATGTTCTTATTGTGACAAATAAATCATGGATAGTATTGGTGGAGAAATAACAATTTTATAAAATAATTAATCACTCTAAAGTGATTAAAACAACAACAAAAACAATTAAGTGAATACCTTTTTCAATTAATAAAATTCTAAATTAATTTATTTTGGGGTAAAACATTTATGGCAGTGGGTGGTCCTCAAACATTAATTTAAGAGTTGTTATCATTTTTTTAAAACTAAAAATAATGTGTATCTAAAATAAAACAGAACAGAAAAATAAAAATAAAAAGAAAAGAAAACGAACAAAAAGAAAGAAAGGAAAAGCCCCCCCCCCCGCTGGGCGTCGGCCCAGCTGGCCACTAGGCTAGCCAGGCCGGCCCGGCCGGCGCCCCCATAACCCCTCCAAACCCTAACCCACGTCGCCCGTAACCCCCACTCATCCCTCGATCCACCTCGTCTCCCCACCCCGCCCCGAGTGGATCTGGATCGGGCGCAACCGACGCCCCTGACCCCGCCCGCCGCGCCTCCACCTCGACCCCGTCGCCG
>NW_021172847.1:0-1336 GCF_002162155.2 Triticum dicoccoides
GTTTAAGCCCTATTATCTGGGATGGTATTTATAGTTGACCATGGGGCTACGTTAATGGAGTGAAGCATGGCATGACAACAGGTGTGCATCGCGCATGTCGTCCTTAGTGAGCATGACAACAAGCATGACCAACGCATATTGACAACAAGTGAAAATATAATAGTCATAAATTGCAGTTGTTTGCCAGTGTCCTACAATACAATAGGCATGCATCGTGTGTGCCGTCCTCCAACAATCTTATTTTTATACTACACATTCATACGTAAGGCTGCTGCCTCCAGCAATGGTTAGTGTTGCCAAGCAAAACATTCATGCTCCCCTACATCATGTCTTATATATCTGGGCAGCACTTCAAATTTTTGAGTTCTGTGTGCACATACATACGTACACATCTAAGTTTAGTAACAGGTGATACCAATAGCTTTCTAATAGATCAACATTGCTACTTCTTTCAGCTTATTTCAGGATTTTCCCGTGTGTTATTTGTGCAAGATTAGAGCTAAGGTTGTGGCCTTGTGGAGAAAATCCTGGCGGTGGGCAGGTAAGGTTGATTATTTGGGTCCGGAACGATATCTCCAGATGGTGGGCGGAGTAGCGGCCAAGACTTGGTGCTGGTCTGCAGTTTCAGCCGTGAGGGCGAAGAGGTGGTAGTCGTGGGAGTCATTCATGGTGCAGTAGGCATTGTCATGATACTCTGGTCTGATGTGTTGGACCAGGTGGACCCTCCAATGTCTTAATGCTAGTGGACCCCTGGTGGTCTGTATCCATGTGAAAGTCATGTTCGACGGTTCCGATGCAGCTTATGGCGACGTTCACGAGCATCGTCTCATCCTTGGAGACGTTACTGTGGGTTATGTCCGTCCACATGGCTAGGGGTGAAAATCCTGGGTCTGATCTTCTGAACCAGTCAGTGGCATCATACCCATCTCAGAGGCGTTGTTGGCGAGCCTTTGTACTTTTAAGTGGGTCATCGTGGCTGTCGTTCGTGTCAAGCAACATTTAATTTTTATCTCTGTGTGCTTGTATTGTTCGTAGCCTTTGCTAGATGTGCTCCTTGGCACCCTTTATCTGCTTCGGCAGTCTGCCTCAATCTGTTGGTTTGGCTTTATCTATAAACTAGAGTTGAAACCTATTTTCCTGGACAAATCGATCAATACTTAACTGAAATTTAATTTCCCTAAATGTGGTACCAAATGAGGATTATCATAGTCTTCAGATGTGATGGCTCTTGCTTAAGCACAACTGAATCAGTTCTTGTAACATGTTTCTGTTACAGGTAGATCACTGGAAGTGCATATTGGACCTCCTGACTGCTTATTCCAAAGTAAATAATCAT
>NW_021172848.1:0-1349 GCF_002162155.2 Triticum dicoccoides
GTTTAAGCCCTATTATCTGGGATGGTATTTATAGTTGACCATGGGGCTACGTTAATGGAGTGAAGCATGGCATGACAACAGGTGTGCATCGCGCATGTCGTCCTTAGTGAGCATGACAACAAGCATGACCAACGCATATTGACAACAAGTGAAAATATAATAGTCATAAATTGCAGTTGTTTGCCAGTGTCCTACAATACAATAGGCATGCATCGTGTGTGCCGTCCTCCAACAATCTTATTTTTATACTACACATTCATACGTAAGGCTGCTGCCTCCAGCAATGGTTAGTGTTGCCAAGCAAAACATTCATGCTCCCCTACATCATGTCTTATATATCTGGGCAGCACTTCAAATTTTTGAGTTCTGTGTGCACATACATACGTACACATCTAAGTTTAGTAACAGGTGATACCAATAGCTTTCTAATAGATCAACATTGCTACTTCTTTCAGCTTATTTCAGGATTTTCCCGTGTGTTATTTGTGCAAGATTAGAGCTAAGGTTGTGGCCTTGTGGAGAAAATCCTGGCGGTGGGCAGGTAAGGTTGATTATTTGGGTCCGGAACGATATCTCCAGATGGTGGGCGGAGTAGCGGCCAAGACTTGGTGCTGGTCTGCAGTTTCAGCCGTGAGGGCGAAGAGGTGGTAGTCGTGGGAGTCATTCATGGTGCAGTAGGCATTGTCATGATACTCTGGTCTGATGTGTTGGACCAGGTGGACCCTCCAATGTCTTAATGCTAGTGGACCCCTGGTGGTCTGTATCCATGTGAAAGTCATGTTCGACGGTTCCGATGCAGCTTATGGCGACGTTCACGAGCATCGTCTCATCCTTGGAGACGTTACTTGGAGACGTTACTGTGGGTTATGCCCGTCCACATGGCTAGGGGTGAAAATCCTGGGTCTGATCTTCTGAACCAGTCAGTGGCATCATACCCATCTCAGAGGCGTTGTTGGCGAGCCTTTGTACTTTTAAGTGGGTCATCGTGGCTGTCGTTCGTGTCAAGCAACATTTAATTTTTATCTCTGTGTGCTTGTATTGTTCGTAGCCTTTGCTAGATGTGCTCCTTGGCACCCTTTATCTGCTTCGGCAGTCTGCCTCAATCTGTTGGTTTGGCTTTATCTATAAACTAGAGTTGAAACCTATTTTCCTGGACAAATCGATCAATACTTAACTGAAATTTAATTTCCCTAAATGTGGTACCAAATGAGGATTATCATAGTCTTCAGATGTGATGGCTCTTGCTTAAGCACAACTGAATCAGTTCTTGTAACATGTTTCTGTTACAGGTAGATCACTGGAAGTGCATATTGGACCTCCTGACTGCTTATTCCAAAGTAAATAATCAT
>NW_021172849.1:0-1369 GCF_002162155.2 Triticum dicoccoides
AAGGTTACTAATATCCTGAAGGAACTAGCAAACACTATCAACATGAAGTAGGTAGAGTGAATCTCGGGTTCAAGAGCCCAGGAATAGAATACCTACTACTAAGTAGCATCACGGAATGCTTTCGATAATGATGGCCAGGATCATCACACTGGGAACACAAATCATGGCTAAATTACTAGATGATCCCCTAAGACACCTAGGGTCATAATAATAATTCCAACATATATGTCGAGGCAATAATTACCTCAACACACCGATTAGTGTGGTTAATCTGGCCCATGGGAACATCGGAAACAGAAGGAAGGGATTTGCAAATGCATCGGACTATTTAGAAACCTGGGATGACTCGGACAGCATAACGGCTATAATTGCTCAAAAAGATTTGAGACAATCACAAAAATGGTGGCATAACCACTCAGAAGCACAATATCAAGGTTCCGAGATCAACAATTAACATACGGAAGTAGTAGAAACTGAACTCAAGCTTAATCCAACAATCTTATAAGTCTACGGATTAGTAACACGTGATCCTAATAGAAAGAAGGGATAGCCTAGTTCTTAATCCCCGCAGGAAAGATAAGATAACTCAGATCAGAAAAGGCATGAGGTATAAGGAGTAAAAAGAGCCTTACGTTCCATCCCACAATCAATTCCCTTATATAACTAAAGAATTTTCTAAACTCAACTTCGACCAGTTTGGCTTGGTAATCCTACAGGCAGTCAAGCTCTGATACCAACGCTGTCAGGACCCCGACTCAATGCCACATCGATCTAGCATGTAACACCTCATATCACTTTGCGGCCTCACGCGCGGTATTCCCACGGGTGTCGCCTTACCTTTGCCCGGGACCGTTTGCGCCTTTTGGCACACGTATATGACAGTGTCGCTAGCATCCATATGATAAGGAGCCCGGGCTGACATGGCTAGTCGTAAACCCAAAGTGGCACAGACTTACAGGGACAGGCATCCATGACCCAGCATCGAACGTGTCGGTCATCAGCGAGTGAATCCAGGCTGTAGCACCGGGCTAGCAGGACTCCGGTGAACCGGGCTGTAGCGGGCTAACAGGACTCCGGTATTCATCGCGTGACATTTCCCCGAAGGGACAGACACAGGAACGAAGAAGGACACATGCCGGCCAGCCTAAGTGTCCCGGAGCAGTAGCAAGCTACCATGGCTCGGTGGAAACACTAGGAGACATTTCCCGGTAAGAGAGGCTACCAAGGATAAACAACTAGGTTGTCAGATCCCACACATACCAAGCATTTCAATAACATACACACAATATGCTCGATATGTGCAAATACAACATGGCATCACAACATGACTCTACAACTCAAGTATTTTAATCAATAGGCTCCGAGGAGC
>NW_021172850.1:0-1208 GCF_002162155.2 Triticum dicoccoides
GGGGTGACAAGTAGTACTAAAAAGCAGTTTAGTCCCCAACTTAGCCCATAAACATCTCCAAAAGTGGCTAAGAAATTTAGTATCACGATCTGAAACAATACTATTTGGCACACCATGCAAGCGAATAATTTCACGAAAGAACAAATCAGCAACATTAACAGCATCATCGCTTTTATGACATGGTATAAAGTGTGCCATTTTTGAGAATCTATCCACGACAACAAATATGCTATCCCTCCCCTTCTTTGTTCGAGGTAAACCTAAAACAAAGTCCATAGATATATCCTCCCAAGGAACACTAGGTACAGGCAAAGGCATATATAAACCATGAGGATTGAGTCGTGACTTAGCTTTTTGACATGTAGTGCAGCGAGCAATAAAACGCTCAACATCCCGTCTCATCTTTGGCCAAAAGAAATGTGTAGCAAGTACGTCCTCCGTCTTCTTCACGCCAAAGTGTCCCATTAATCCTCCTCCATGCGCCTCCTGCAACAACAAAAGACGAATGGAGCGAGCTGGAATGCATAGCTTGTTAGCACGAAACACAAATCCATCGTTAACGACGAACTTGTTCCACATTCTTCCTTCTTTACAATTCTGCATTACATCTTTAAAATCAGCATCATGCACATATTGATCTTTGATGGTCTCCAAACCAAATATTTTGAAGTCAAGTTGTGAAAGCATAGTATAGCGGCGAGACAATGCATCAGCAATAACATTTTCTTTTCCCTTCTTGTGTTTAATGACATAAGGAAAAGTCTCAATGAATTCAACCCATTTAGCATGTCTACGATTCAGTTTAGCTTGACTTTTAATATGTTTCAAAGATTCATGATCAGAATGTATAACAAATTCTTTGGGCCATAAATAATGTTGCCATGTTTCTAAAGTCCGAGCAAGAGCATATAATTCTTTATCATAAGTAGAATAATTCAGACTAGGCCCACTCAATTTTTCAGAAAAGTATGCAACAGGTTTGCCATCTTGTAATAACACACCGCCTAATCCAATTCCACTAGCATCACATTCAAGCTCAAAAGTCTTATTAAAATCAGGAAGTTGGAGTAAAGGAGCATGTGTCAACTTATCTTTCAATACCGAGAAGGCTTCTTCCTGTGCGGTACCCCAAAGAAAAGGCACATCTTTCTTTGTAAGCTCATTGAGAGGTGCAGCAATGGTGCTGAAATCTCTCACAAAACGCCTAT
>NW_021172851.1:0-1094 GCF_002162155.2 Triticum dicoccoides
TCCAACTACTTGGGCTGCTTTGAAAACTGCTATGCATACGCGTTGGGTTCCACCATATTATCAACGTGAATTGCTTCAAAAATTGCAGCGTTTAAGACAAGGGAAAAATTCTGTAGAAGAATATTATCAGGAATTACAAACTGGCATGATTAGATGTGGTATTGTTGAGGAGAATGAAGCTATGCTTGCACGTTTTCTGGGTGGATTAAATAGAGAGATTCAGACCATTCTAGACTATAAGGAGTATACTAATATCACTCGTTTATTCCATCTTGCTTGTAAAGCTGAACGTGAAGTGCAGGATCGACAAGCATTGGGGCGAACTAACTTTTCTGCAGGCCGACCTTCATCATGGACACCACGTGCATCTTCTACTTCAACTGCACCAGCACCTCCATCCGGTGCCACCTCCAGCCGTGACACAAGAAAACAGGCACAACCACCATTATCTGCCAAGACCGCACCTGCGGGGCCTGCACAGCGTTCTTCTTCTTCCATGGCATCAACAGGGCACACAAGTGATATTATTTGTCGTTGTTGTAAGGGAGGAGGTCATTATGCGAGAGAATGCAAATCTCCGCGTGTGATGATTGCTACCGCGGATGGTGGATATGAGTCCGCTAGTGACTATGATGAGGAGACTTTGGCTCTCATTACACGTGAAGAACATGGTGGAGATGATTCTGATCATGAGACGCAATACATGGCTCCTGAAGACGCTGACAGGTATGAATGTTTAGTTGCTCAACGTGTTTTGAGTGTGCAGGTCACACAAGCTGAGCAAAATCAGAGGCACAATTTGTTCCATACCAAGGGAGTTGTGAAGGAACGTTCTGTGCGCGTCATCATAGACGGAGGGAGCTGCAACAACTTGGCTAGCATGGAGATGGTGGAGAAGCTTTCTCTCACCACAAGACCACATCCACATCCTTAGTACATCCAATGGTTCAACAACAGCGGCAAGGTTAAGGTAACACGTACTGTTCGTGTGCATTTTAGTATCTCTACATATGCTGATTATGTTGATTGTGATGTGGTACCTATGCAAGCATGTTCCTTATTACTTGGTAGACCATGGCAATTTGATAAAAATT
>NW_021172852.1:0-2391 GCF_002162155.2 Triticum dicoccoides
CTCTGTTAAAGTACTTAAGGGCCCGCCATCCTTGTTTGCAGCACTTGTATGTCCTTCTGTATGCATTTTGTTTCGGACCCGGACCCATGTACTTCAGATCATCCTTTCTAACACCAAACCCTTTTTTCTCGCATAGCCTACGTAGAACATGTAGGCTTCTTCCTCAGTCCTGAAAGTCTTGTTCACAATCTCTATGTATTCCATACACTCATTCAGATCTGAACCAGCCATGCCTTTATTATCAATTCCTTTACCTTGTATGTGTACATCATCCAGGTCTATGACATCCTTGCCTGCATCCTCATTATCATTATCATCCGTGCACATACCATCCATTCATTTGCCTTCGTTTCGTCTATCACCCATGTACTTGTCATCCTTGCCTGTATTCCCCAAGTTTTTGCCATCGTTGCCTTTATCATCCATGTCGTTATGCTGCCAACGAAGACAGATAGTCAATGTTACGGATGGATAGCATACACAATAATTATGCACTACTCTGCTTAAATAATTGATTTAATTTTTCATATCGGATTCATGTACCAAACTCAGTCCTTCACAAGTTGTAAGTAAGTATAAAATATGTTGTGACTAAATCCAAAAATATTTAATTGATTGTACTTGTTGTAACTGATGATCTCCTAGATAAATCTAAAGTTCACGAATCTTTCAAGCCCCTTGATAGATCAATTATCTCCAAACTCCATTCAAAATTTTGTCCTAACTGAATCCAAAATTATCACCTAACTAAATCCAAATTATCTCCTAACTAAGTCGAAAATAACTCCAAACTCCATACAAAAATAATTATCTCCTAACTAGATCCAAAATATCTCGAAACTCAATTCAAAAGCATCTCCTAACTAAATCCAAAATAACTTTCTTTGAATCCAAATCTGCTGACAACTTTCTCATGGCACACAACCCTAACTAAGTGCTTCAATATGTCCTAGCCAAATCCGACTTATAGTTCCTTTGAATCAAAATCTTGTCACAACTTTCTGAAACCATAAACCCTAACTAACTACATCAACATGTCCTAGCTAAATCCAACTTACACTCCCTTTCAATCGAAATCTCGTCACAACTTTCTGAAACCATAAACCCTAAACCTCACATGACATATCCTAAACCCTAATCAAATCCGGCCCCTATTGGTACTATATGCATAAGGGACCAGCAAAGATTTGAGATGGCTAGGCACTTACAGCGAAGATCCGGCGTGAAAAAGTTGATGCGCGTCGATGACGATGATGTGGCCTCTCGGGTCGGGGAAGGTGGCGTCCGCTCGGGGAAGGAGGGGAGGCTCGTCGGAAGATCTGGCGCTGCGACCCGAGTGGGGTGACTTGCGATGGAGGGGGGAGGGGGAAGTAGGAGCAGGAGGAAGGAGTGACACGGCGAGTGCGATCGACGGCGATCGAGGGCGCCGGAGGCGATCGGCGGCGGTCGAGGGCGTCGAGGTTAGGGCTCGAGAGGACGAACCGCTCCAGCCGAAATTTAAAAGAGTACGCACGATGATTGGACCTCTATAATGAAGTGTTTTATTAATGCAATTAATTTAGTCGAAAAAATTCGGACGGGGATACCCCTGGACTTAATTGGGCCGATTAAAGGTACAAAAACTTTTACGTCGAAAATACCCTTGGGCTCAAAAAGGCCCAGTTATTCTCATGTGTTAGATCGCCCATATAATACACGTGATCTGATGTATTATGATGCACCGTAAAATTTCCCTAAAAAAATTAACATAACATAAAAAATAAAGTCCTCCCGCGAGTAAGGGCCGGAATCCATCATACATCCATGTCACTAAGACCACACAAGACAAGGTAGACCCGCGCCGGCGCCAGGGGAGACAGGAGGAACCCTAGCGCGCACCGGCGGAGCTACTCATGGGCAAAACTGTGCCGTGGCCCGCTCAACAAATCACCAAAAAGAATGATATACATATGCAGCCCATAGCCTAGTCCGTTAGACCAGCACACGCATATCCGAACACAACCTGGCTCGTCTCCCATCCATCTCCTATTCTTTCTCAGAGTCGCTACTGTCTGAACATCTCTGTTTTTTAAATCTGAAATAAGTGGGCAACCAATATTAGGACTGTTAATTTCATTTTATCCTCCTCTGCTACTATCTCTCTCTCAAGGGCCACTATTCCAGTTAGGATGGAGTTGACATAGTAACCAGTTGATTTCGTGCAAGAAATGGATCTGCACCTAATTAATTAGAATGAGCAAATTAAGCAGCGGATGGGATGATTGGGATGGAGGGATGGGTTTGGTGGGTGTACTGTCGTTGGGTCCATGGAAATGGATGAAGAACTCGTGCGGGAAAATGTATGATGATGTACTCAGGAATGTTCTTTATTAGCACCATTTTCATAACTCT
>NW_021172853.1:0-901 GCF_002162155.2 Triticum dicoccoides
CAGGTGGCTCCATCCCGGTAGAGGTGGGCCTGGGTTCCCGACGGCCCCCGACTGTTACTTTGTGGTGGAGCGGCAGGGCAGGTTGAGACCACCTAGGAGACAGGTGGGCCTGGCCCTGTTCGGCGTTCGCGGATACTTAACACGCTTAACGAGATCTTGGTATTTGATCTGAGTCGGCTACGAGCCTATACGCACTAACCATCTACGCGGGAGTAGTTATGGGTATCCCGGCGTCGTGGTATCAGCCGAAGCCTTCTTGACGTCAGCGACTGAGTGGCGCGCGCCGGGTTGGACTGCGTTAACGCAACTTCCTTTGTAATGGAGGTTGCTAGGTCTGCTCACCGGCCGCGTACGCAACGTGCAGGTGTGCAATGGGCGATGGGCCCAGACCCCTGCGCGCATAGGATTTAGACCGGCGTGCTGACCTCTCTGTTGTGCCTGGGTGGGGTTGCGACTTGTTGATCTTCCGAGGCCGGGCATGACCCAGGAAAGTGTGTCCGGCCAAATGGGATCGAGCGTGTTGGGTTATGTGGTGCACCCCTGCAGGGAAGTTAATCTATTCGAATAGCCGTGATCTTCGGTAACAGGACGACTTGGAGTTGTACCTTGACCTTATGACAACTAGAACCGGATACTTAATAAAACACACCCTTCCAAGTTCCACAGACAACCCGGTGATCGCTTTTCCACAGGGCGACGAGGGGAGGATCGCCGGGTAGGATTATGCTACTGCGATGCTACTGGAGATGCTACTTGGAGATGCTACTTGGGGGACTTCAATCTACTCTCTTCTACATGCTGCAAGACGGAGGCTGCCAGAAGCGTAGTCTTCGACAGGATTAGCTATCCCCCTCTTATTCTGGCATTCTGCAGTTCAGTCCACCGATATGGCCCTTTACAC
>NW_021172854.1:0-1542 GCF_002162155.2 Triticum dicoccoides
TCACATCCATTTGATATAAGATGATATCATGATGATTAGCATAAGCAAGTAATATGCGAATAGCCTCAAGTCTAGCAACAGGTGCAAAAGTTTCATCGAAATCAATTCCTTCAACCTGTGTGTAGCCTTGAGCTACCAGTCGTGCCTTATTCCTCACCACAAGGCCATTTTCATCTTGCTTGTTGCGGTAGATCCACTTTGTGCCAATGATATTATGCTTGCGAGGATCTGGACGTTTGACCAGTTCCCAGACATTGTTGAGCTCGAACTAATGTAGTTCTTCTTGCATAGCCTGAATCCACTCCGGCTCCAAAAATGCTTCATCTACCTTAGTGGGCTCTGTGATAGAGACAAAAGGATAGTGCCCACAAAAGTTAGATAAATGTGAAGCTTTTGAGCGTGTGAGAGGACCTGGCGCTTCAATGTCATCGATGATCTTGTCAACTTGTACTTCTTTTGCAACGCGAGGATGAGCTGGTTGTCGTCGAGGTATTTGATCATTTTCCTCAACACCATTGTCTTCAGCATTATCTTCAGGTGCGTCAGCTCGACGTTCTTCGTGTACTGGAATGAATTCTTCAGCAGATTCTTCAGTAAGAATGACATCCTCAGTTGCCTTGAACTTGATAGAATCCTCAGGTGCTGGTTCATCTAACACAGAAGGTAGGTGCTCTCTTTGCGAGCCATTAGTTTCATCGAACCGCACATCTACAATTTCAACAATCTTGTGAAGAGCGATGTTGAAGACTCTGTAGGTGTGCGAGTCCTTTCCGTAACCAAGCATAAAACCTTCATGTGCTTTCGGTGCAAATTTAGAATTGTGGTGAGGATCTCTAATCCAACATTTAGCACCGAAGACTTTGAAATAACTCACATTGGGTTTCTTGTTAGTGAGGAGTTCATAGGCCGTCTTCTTGAAGAATTTGTGAAGATATACTCTGTTGATGATGTGGCACGCAGTATCAATTGCATCAATCCAAAAACGATGAGGCGTTTTGTATTCATCAAGCATAGTGCGAGCCATCTCAACAAGAGTTCTGTTCTTGCGTTCCACGACGCCATTTTGCTGAGGAGTATAAGGAGTAGATAACTCATGAGTAATACCAAGTTCATCAAGATAGTCATCAAGACTGGAATTCTTGAACTCAGTTCCATTGTCACTTCTGATGTGTTTGATCTTCACACCAAAGTTGGTTGAAGCCCTCGAGGAAAATCGTTTGAAGACTTCCTGCACTTCATGTTTGTAAGTAACAATGTGTACCCATGTATATCGAGAGTAATCATCAACAATGACAAAACCATATAGAGATGCAGCATTAGAGAATGCTGAGTAATGATTAGGTTCGAAGAGGTCCATGTGAAGCAATTCGAATGGACGAGTAGTGGTCATGATAGCCTTCGCTGGATGCTTGGCCTTGGTCATTTTTCCAGCTTCACAGGCTCCGCATAAGTGATCCTTGAGGAATTTGACATTCTCAATGCCAATGACATGCTTCTTCTTCGCAAGCGTGTGCAAATTCCTCATGCTTGCGTGACCAAGTC
>NW_021172855.1:0-1126 GCF_002162155.2 Triticum dicoccoides
CCCATGTTGATGACTTGGTTCATTATTTCACGATGTTGTTGCTGACTCTGTTCATAAAGGCGGCACATTTGTGAAAGTGCCGATTCATTTCCCGGTTGGCTTGACTGTCCCTGAGTGAACTCGTTGCTGGGTTGTGCATCATAATTTTCCTCTGATGGAATTGGCATGGAGCGAGTCCAAGGACGAGACATTTTTCACTCTGGGGATATATTTTGTAAAACCCATAAGAAAAGCGGAAAGAGTCGCAAAAACAAATCCATAAAATGCATAAAGCTGGCAAATAGAATTAAATAACTCAGCTTACTTAAGAAAAATAAAACGACTTGCGCACGGAGAAGGACTGCTCATTACACATCTTACACGCGGGCGGTAATTATACAGTACATCACTCAGGATATGCGTACCTAATCCTGACATGTTATTAAGGCTAGTGCACTTCTCCAGATCCTACATGATGCAAAAACAGGCTACTTCCCCCAGCCTATGCACATATCTTACAAAGCGGTACAACACACGGCAGCTAAGCGTACTCAGGCAGAAATGTTGACGACCTCCCTTGCCCTGCCGAGGGCGAGGCGTAGCGAGGTTGGGGACTCGACCTCCTCCTCGCTAATGGGCTCCATACGTGTAGTGTTGCGCAGAGCAGGCGGAGCGGTCGCCAGGGGCGGAGCAACACGTACAGGAGTGGGCGCGAAGGTTGGTGTAGTGCGCGCTGGAGTGGGTGCAATGACTTGGTTAAATTCTTCGGTAGAAGGCAGGCGACGAGTAGGCGTAAAAGATGCTGATGACGAGACAAAAGTCGGTGGCGGAGCGATGGGTAGGAGCTCCCTCCTGTTGGCAGCACAGCCATGGACTGAGTCCATGCGGGTAGCTACGAAGTCGTCCACCAGGTTGTCGAAGGCTGCCTCCAGGGCCCGGAGATACTCAATGAGCATCTCAAAAGCCTCGTCTCGTTCTCCTCTGGGGCAGGAGTATGCATAGTGACAGGTGTAAGGCACATGGCACGGAAGATAACGGTAACGACGAGTCTTCATCACGGGAAGGACATCCCTGAGACGAGCTATCGCCTCGCGGGCTGCCATCTGCATAGCATGCCTCTCCGTAGGCATGGCTCTTCCCACGAACC
>NW_021172856.1:0-1269 GCF_002162155.2 Triticum dicoccoides
AAGGTTACTAATATCCTGAAGGAACTAGCAAACACTATCAACATGAAGTAGGTAGAGTGAATCTCGGGTTCAAGAGCCCAGGAATAGAATACCTACTACTAAGTAGCATCACGGAATGCTTTCGATAATGATGGCCAGGATCATCACACTGGGAACACAAATCATGGCTAAATTACTAGATGATCCCCTAAGACACCTAGGGTCATAATAATAATTCCAACATATATGTCGAGGCAATAATTACCTCAACACACCGATTAGTGTGGTTAATCTGGCCCATGGGAACATCGGAAACAGAAGGAAGGGATTTGCAAATGCATCGGACTATTTAGAAACCTGGGATGACTCGGACAGCATAACGGCTATAATTGCTCAAAAAGATTTGAGACAATCACAAAAATGGTGGCATAACCACTCAGAAGCACAATATCAAGGTTCCGAGATCAACAATTAACATACGGAAGTAGTAGAAACTGAACTCAAGCTTAATCCAACAATCTTATAAGTCTACGGATTAGTAACACGTGATCCTAATAGAAAGAAGGGATAGCCTAGTTCTTAATCCCCGCAGGAAAGATAAGATAACTCAGATCAGAAAAGGCATGAGGTATAAGGAGTAAAAAGAGCCTTACGTTCCATCCCACAATCAATTCCCTTATATAACTAAAGAATTTTCTAAACTCAACTTCGACCAGTTTGGCTTGGTAATCCTACAGGCAGTCAAGCTCTGATACCAACGCTGTCAGGACCCCGACTCAATGCCACATCGATCTAGCATGTAACACCTCATATCACTTTGCGGCCTCACGCACGGTATCCCCACGGGTGTCGCATTACCTTTGCCCGGGACCGTTTGCGCCTTTTGGCACATGTATATGACAGTGTCGCTAGCATCCATATGATAAGGAGCCCGGGCTGACATGGCTAGTCGTAAACCCAAAGTGGCACAGACTTACAGGGACAGGCATCCATGACCCAGCATCGAACGTGTCGGTCATCAGCGAGTGAATCCAGGCTGTAGCACTGGGCTAGCAGGACTCCGGTGAACCGGGCTGTAGCGGGCTAACAGGACTCCGGTATTCATCGCGTGACATTTCCCCGAAGGGACAGACACAGGAACGAAGAAGGACACATGCCGGCCAGCCTAAGTGTCCCGGAGCAGTAGCAAGCTACCATGGCTCGGTGGAAACACTAGGAGACATTTCCCGGTAAGAGAGGCTACCAAGGATAAACAACTAGGTTGTCAGATCCCACACATACCAAGCATTT
>NW_021172857.1:0-1057 GCF_002162155.2 Triticum dicoccoides
ACCTCGTATTCCCACATTCAGTGCATGGACAACACATAAAACCATTCAGCTTGTTTGCCTCAGCCGCATCGAGTAACTCATGCATGCCCTTAATGTACTCACGGGTGTGTCTGTCACCGTACATCCATTGCCAGTTCATCTGCGTGCATTATATATAATTAAGTGTCCAAATTAATAGAAGTTCATCATCACATTAAAACCAAAGTGCATACATAGTTCTCATCTAACAACATATAGCTCTCCAGAGCATCTAATTAATTAAACCATACATTGAAACTATGTAAAACATTTCAATGCGAAAAAATGCGATCATAATCGCAAGCAAGGTAACAATTGATCCAAGGGCATAATGATACCAAGCCTCGGTATGAATGGCATATTTTCTAATCTTTCTAATCTTCAAGCGCATTGCATCCTCTTGATCTTGTGATCATCGACGACATCCGCAACATGCAACTCCAATATCATCTTCTCCTCCTCAATTTTTTTTATTTTTTCCTTCAAAAAATTGTTTTCTACTTCAACAAAATTTAACCTCTCGACAATAGGGTCGGTTGGCATTTCCGATTCACATACATCCTACATAAATAAAATCTATGTCACGTTGGTCGGCATAATTTTCATAAACAATAAATGAACCAATAGTTATAAAGATAATATATATACCACATCCGAATCATAGACAGGACGAGGGCCGACGGGGGCGGATACCAAAACCATCGCACTATATAAGATGCAATAATAAAAGTAAGAAAATAATACAAGTATCTATGTAAACATACAAGTAAGAATATTTTTCCTTTCAGAAAGAAGATAAGAACAAGAGGGAGGGCTGCACCAACAGGCAGAGATCAGATCACCCTTTATGGGCAGCCCCAGTCCTCACTATATATAGGGGAGAGGGAGGAGGGTGCGCCCCCTCTAGGGTTCCCACCCCTAGGGGGGCGGCAGCCCTAGATGGGAAAGGGGAGGCGGCCAAGAGGGGGAGAGAGGGGGCGCCCCCTAGGATGGGCCTTAGGCCCATCTAAGCCTAGGGTTTCCCCTCTCTCCTCCTTTG
>NW_021172858.1:0-2674 GCF_002162155.2 Triticum dicoccoides
AACTTACTTGTCAGTACCACTAATCAAAGGACAAGCCAAAACAATTTACGCACACTAACATCACCCATTAATACCAAATTAATGTTCAAATAATCTCCTTATTGCATATTATGAATTTGATCTATTTCACTGATTTCAGATTTTATTTTCTTTCAAAAAATTGAAGTATTAATATTTTCCATGCCACAAAATTTAAGACATGGTAGGCTCATCTGCACTCGTTCAAGAAAAAAAATCTAAAATAAAATGCAAAAAAATCCACATTTCTTTTGCATGGTAGATAATTTGGTGCGTAATGTGCGCTCCAAAGTTCAGACCATTTGGACATATGAGTAGCTCCCAGCAAAAAAGACAAATCAAGTCAGAATAGTAGATGAACAGTAAACTTTTTTACAGGCCCCAAATTTGTCTTTTTTGTTGAGAGCTACTCAAATGTCCAAACGATCTGAAATTTGGAGTGCACCTTACGCATGAAATTATCTACCATGCAAAAAAATTGGAATTTTCTAAAATATTCTAGTATTTGCTTTGAATATTTTCTTCATCGCAGGTGCAGATGAGCCTGGGCACCAAATCATTGCTCCCTTTGACGGTATTTTATTTTGGAATCTGAGGATCAATATGTTGGATACTGAATCAGGTTATTTTCCAAACTATATCACGTATTGAGGTCCGAAATTTGAGAATGAACATGCTCCCTCTTACCCCTCTTTTCACATGTTGATTTCCTTAATTAGTGGTCAGATTAACTCTTACCTTCTTACCTCACATGTAAAACGTGAGGGTAAGAGGGAGCATGTTGAAATTTCCCCTTGGTAAGTACGTGAAATGGGATTAGCTTTTCTGGAAAAAAATGATGTGACTGAAGCTTTAATAGAAAGAAGAAAATGAATGATAAGAGAGGGGACGATGATGTTAGTAGACTATCCTAATAAGTTGTGTGTGTTGATCATCTAGTTAGCCTACGACAATTATGTATTCTTGTACTTCACCTTGAACTACTACTGAATTTCTACAAAAATGGAGTCTAGCTAGAACCGTAGGCTTGAGGGGATCGACCAGATTTAGTGCATGTTCGTGGACAAGGGCATTGAGGGCCTCCTCTTACTTGTCATTCTTATTTATAGAAGTCCTTACTTTTCTTCTTCCCTCTAATCTTGAACCACATGATAGCTCTAACTTCTAGAGTAAATACTTCAGTTACTCGCCCTAGAAACTCGCTTGATTGACAACCAATATGACTACATATTGTTATGTTTCACTAGTTGTCTATTACTTCAACTTGGGACTCATTGGGAAAATCATATCCATAGAGGAACTGTTTTCAGAACGCAGCTAGTTGTCACATATGTGGTTAGAATTGCAGCCAGGACATGATCGAATACTTGTAGGTCACATTCTTGATTTACATGCAGTGAGGAAGTGCCGCATATCCTTATATAAGAATCAATGTTGTGTCGACTCATCTTCAGCTTTGCATTTGCTGTAACTACAGCCGGCGATGTTTTGCAAGGGACGCGCTTTTTCAGGACTCGACTCCCCTTACTTGTAGAAGCACAGCCAGGGGCATAACATAACTGCTCCATCCACCGTACAACAACATCATTCTCTGCCAGTTGTTGTGGTTGTGTCTCCTGACCTAAAACTTAAGAGAAAGAAGCAGTCAGCCTTGACTAAAAATTATGATTTATTTTTATTTATTTTCCTTTTTTGAAAAGGAGGTTGAAACCCCCGGCATCCAAGGGTGAAAAAGTCATATAATCAGACAAACAAAACTTGAGACAAAACAAAACTTTAGTTAAAAAAGAGAATGAACCTTGTGAGATTTTCAACACATAAAGAAGCTGCTATTGTGTGAACAAACATGCATGCTCATATCAGTACTGAAGCCCCTCAAACACGTAAACAACAAAGATGACAGATGGAACAACTAGTACTTCATCCGGATGAATGTGTTCGGAACTTTAACACTAAGAACTCTGCACAAAGTTTCCAAAATTACTAGAAAACTTGGCCCAATGAAGAAATAAGTAGCGTTTTCTGAACATATTCAGCAACTTAAGAAATGAACGACTTCGTGCATTGGTATTTCTGAATTCATGATGCCAACAATATATCTTCAGCCTATATATCTTCAAAAGTTCAATTCTGGATTATTGACAGTTATATAGCATAAAAATTTCAGTGCTTGAAATGCTTTTTGACACATAATTAAGAAACACGTACCATCAATATGTCTTTGTAACTTCTAATGATTCCATTTTCATCAAAAGCATTTTCATTTATGACTGAAATTTCTTTAGCTATTAAATTATTATTTTCATTTCCTGGTTTTTGTTTCCCGGCTCTTGCGAAATACAACAACTAAGAGAGTTAAAATAGAGTACTGCAAAATTGTTTATTTGTACTATAAAATTAGGGACTTCCTTCGTATTCATAATGAAAACACTCAAGAAATTCGATGAAAAATTCACCTTTAGATTTTTGTTGTCAACAGTGTCACACCTATAGGGAGTCCTTTGGTAATATGCATCTATTTTTTTTTACTACAACTGCTTCTTGACAATACCTCTGACCTCTGAAGGTGTTTACTGCAACTTAATTTATTTGTACTATAAAATTTGGGAAATACCTCTGACGGTGTTACCTTTCTTCTCTTTAGTAGCCTATCAAT
>NW_021172859.1:0-1315 GCF_002162155.2 Triticum dicoccoides
CACTATATATAGGGCCAAGGGAGAGGGGGAGGGCGCAGCCTTGCCCCCTCCTCCAAGGAAGGGGTGCGGCTAAGGATGGGGAGGAGTCCATCCTCCCCAAGGCACCTCGGAGGTGCCTTCCCCCTTTAGGACTCTTCCCTCTCCAAGTTTCCTTGCGCATGGGCCTCTTGGGGCTGGTGCCCTTGGCCCATGTAGGCCAAGGCGCACCCCCTACAGCCCATGTGGCCCCCCGGGGCAGGTGGCCCCACCCGGTGGGCCCCCGGGACCCTTCCGGTGGTCCCGGTACAATACCGATGACCCCGAAACTTGTCCCGATGGCCGAAACAGGACTTCCTATATATAAATCTTTACCTCCGGACCATTCCGGAACTCCTCGTGACGTCCGGGATCTCATCCGGGACTCCGAACAACATTCGGTTACCACATACAAGCTTCCTTTATAACCCTAGCGTCATCGAACCCTAAGTGTGTAGACCCTACGGGTTCGGGAGACATGCAGACATGACCGAGACGTTCTCCGGTCAATAACCAACAGCGGGATCTGGATACCCATGTTGGCTCCCACATGTTCCACGATGATCTCATCGGATGAACCACGATGTCAAGGACTCAATCGATCCCGTATACAATTCCCTTTGTCTATCGGTATGTTACTTGCCCGAGATTCGATCGTCGGTATACCGATACCTTGTTCAATCTCGTTACCGGCAAGTCACTTTACTCGTTCTGTAACACATCATCCCGTGATCAACTCCTTGGTCACATTGCGCATATGATGATGTCCTACCGAGTGGGCCCAGAGATACCTCTTCGTTTACACGGAGTGACAAATCCCAGTCTCGATCCGCATAAAACAATAGATACTTTCGGAGATACCCGTAGTGCACCTTTATAGTCACCCAGTTACGTTGTGACGTTTGATACACCCAAAGCACTCCTACGGTATCCAGGAGTTACACGATCTCATGGTCAAAGGAAGAGATACTTGACATTGGCAAAGCTCTAGCAAATGAACTACACGATCTTTTGTGCTAGTCTTATGATTGGGTCTTGTCCATCACATCATTCTCCTAATGATGTGATCCCGTTATCAACGACATCCAATGTCCATAGCCAGGAAACCATGACTATCTGTTGATCACAACGAGCTAGTCAACTAGAGGCTCACTAGGGACATATTGTGGTCTATGTATTCACACGTGTATTACGATTTCCGGATAATACAGTTATAGCATGAATAAAAGACAATTATCATGAACAAGGAAATATAATAATAATACTTTTATTATTGCCTCTAGGGCATATTTCCAACAGT
>NW_021172860.1:0-994 GCF_002162155.2 Triticum dicoccoides
GAGCGCACCTGCGGGGCCTGCACAGCGTTCTTCTTCTTCCATGGCATCAACAGGGCACACAAGTGATATTATTTGTCGTCGTTGTAAGGGAGGAGGTCATTATGCGAGGGAATGCAAATCTCCGCGTGTGATGATTGCTACCGCGGATGGTGGATATGAGTCCGCTAGTGACTATGATGAGGAGACATTGGCTCTTATTACACGTGAAGAACATGGTGGAGATGATTCTGATCATGGGACGCAATACATGGCTCCTGAAGACGCTGATAGGTATGAATGTTTAGTTGCTCAACGTGTTTTGAGTGTGCAGGTCACACAAGCTGAGCAAAATCAGAGGCAAAATTTGTTCCATACCAAGGGAGTTGTGAAGGAACGTTCTGTGCGCGTCATAATAGACGGAGGGAGCTGCAACAACTTGGCTAGCATGGAGATGGTGGAGAAGCTTTCTCTCACCACAAGACCACATCCACATCCTTACTACATCCAATGGTTCAACAACAGCGGCAAGGTTAAGGTAACACGTACTGTTCGTGTGCACTTTAGTATATCTACATATGCTGATTATGTTGATTGTGATGTGGTACCTATGCAAGCATGTTCCTTATTACTTGGTAGACCATGGCAATTTGATAAAAATTCTGTACACCATGGTAGAAACAATCACTATACTCTTGTTCATAAGGATAAAAATATTACTTTGCTTCCTATGACTCCTGATTCCATTTTGAAAGATGATATTAATAGAGCTAATAAAGCAAAACAGGAGACGAATAAGAGTGAAAATCAGATTGTGGCAAAAGAATTTGAGCAACAAATGAAGCCTAATCATAAACCATCTAGTGTTGCTTCTGAAATTAAATTGAAAAGTGCATGTTTATTTGCCACCAAATCTGATATTGATGAGCTAGATTTCAGCAAATCTGTTTGCTATGCTTTTGTGTGCAAAGAGGCATTATTTTCATTCGAGGACGTGCCTTCCTCTTTGCCTCCTGCT
>NW_021172861.1:0-1371 GCF_002162155.2 Triticum dicoccoides
GCCGCCCAGCCGAGCATCACCGCCGCCGTCACCAGCCCCGGGAGGGAGACGAACGCGTGGGTACAGAAGGGCCCGCCGCCGCCGGCAGCACCCGGGCCAGCGCCGGGGCACCCGCCGGCGGCGGCAGGGGAGAGCTCCCGGGGGTGGCGGCCCGAGGGAAGAGGAGGGGCGCGCCGCCCCGGCCACCTCCCGGGGAGGCGGCGCAGGGGCGGGGACAGGATGGGGAGGGGGAAGAGGGGGGGCGGGGAGTGACTGTTATCTACTCCATTTCCTCACACATCTATCAGCTAGCAAGACAAATTATTAGTAGCTGCCTGTATGGCATTGGCTGGGTCCCACCTGTCAGCCAAAGAGCATATATAATATTAATAAGAAAAAAAATACTGCGCTCTCCTGTTTCGAACCAGCAAACTGGCAAACGACTTTAGTTATCATAACTGGACACACAGCATTCATATTCATTAACTAAAATAACATATGTTATAATTTTAATCCAAAGGAGAAGGAAGTAGTGGGCGTACGAACCAGAACAAAACTTTGCCAGGGCGCGTGGCTACCCGACAAGACAAATAACTCTTTTTCTGAGAGCTACATAACCAATAACTTTTGAATATATAAGTGCATACATATATTTTATATCCTTTCAACCAAACAGCATACATTGAAATTGTAATCCAAAGAAGAAGGAACTAGCATAAATTAAAATAATCACATATTATTCGAAAACATATTCATTTAACTTATAAAAACGGTAACAAAATTTAAATATTGTTCAATTGACGATCCGCAATTTATGCGCACACTAGGCTCATATTTATTTTTCATTAAAAAAATATTTTTCTATATAAAAACTAATTGACTTTATAAAAACCTGTGAACACTTTTTAAATCAACATAAAAAATTCTTAAATATGGAACACTTTTGTACACTACATCATTATTTTACTAAAATAGTGAACATTTTTAAACTCATATGGTAATTTTTAGATACATAGAAAAATTAACTTTAATATTTTTATTAAACATGTAAATTGTTGATTTTTTAATTCATGATTTAATTATATGGATATTTCATATGTGACTGAACAACTTTTAAATCAATATGAATATTTATTATGTAATACTCCCTCCGTAAACTAATATAAGAGCATTTAGATAACTAAAGTAGTGATCTAAACGCTCTTATATTAGTTTACGGAGGGAATATATTATATTTAACACACGATCATAATTTACATATGTTTTACAAATTTCTATAAGAAAATGACAGCGCAAAATGGGCGGCAATGGCAGTAGCCCGTTTGATTCTGAAAAGATAAGAACAATGTGCATCCTTTAGTTAATGAAATTAGTCGGCTGGTTGGCGATTGG
>NW_021172862.1:0-1122 GCF_002162155.2 Triticum dicoccoides
CGACACGTCCGTTTCCCCCCTCCAGGTGCCGGCGGCGGCGCCGTCCGTGAGGGGGGGCACACCCCGGAGACGTGTGCCGCCTCTTCGGACATGCCACCACACCATCCCGCATGTATGAGGGGCCGGTGCGACGCTCCGGTGGCATTGCTACCCCCAGGGCCCCCGTCCCGCCTAACCCTGTAGCATTTGACCACGGGATCTAGCCCTTTGACTTTGCACGGACGGGCTTTGACCAGCGGACCTCCCCACCCGGTTGTGTTAGGTCAGACCATAGGAACACTTTGGAGCAACATCCGGGCCTGACCCACAACAAGATCCCCTCCGTTTAGACCCGACGCGTCCGTTTCCCCCCTCCAGGTGCCGGCGGCTGCATCGTCCGTGAGGGGGGGGCACACCCCGGAGAACCGTGCCGGGCGTTTGCAACCGCAACAACACTTCCAAACTTGTGAGAGGCCGCCTACGCAAGATTTGGCGGCATACTAGCCCCTGGAGGCCGCCGGCCACAGTCGTAGACGCGCGAAGAGCAATCCGCGTAGAGGGAATTGTTCGGATACTTCTCCATCACGAACAATTATGAAAAAATTACCATCAGTCCTATAGCACATGTGCCCATGTCGTGTAAAAAACTCATGATTTTATCGCCCTCCGAGTATTTATTAATATTCACGCCGCATCGTTACCGCAGAATGTCTACTACCGTCTCATCGCCGTCCGTGAGGGGGGCCACGCCCCGGAGATGCGTGCCTCCTCTTCGGACATGCCACCACACCACCCGACATGTATGAGGGCCCGGTGCGACACTCCGGTGGCATTGCTACCCTCCCAGGGCCCCCGTCCCGCCTAACCCTGTAGCGTTTGATCATGGGATCTAGCCCTTTGACTTTGCACGGACAGGCTATGACAAGTGGACCTTCCCACCCGGTTGTGTTAGGTGAGCCCATAGGAACACTTTGGAGCAACATCCGGGCCAGACCCACAGCAAGATCCCCTCCGTGTAGACCCGACGAGTCCGTTTTCCCCCTCCAGGTGCTGGCGGCGGCGCCGTCCATGAGGGGGGTCACGCCCCGGAGACGCGTGCCCCCTCTTCGGACATGCCACCACACCATCCCGCATGTATGAGGG
>NW_021172863.1:0-3865 GCF_002162155.2 Triticum dicoccoides
ATGTCTATATATGTTTTTCCATCGCTTGCATTGCTGCGTCGCTGTAGTCGCTCGCTGTGAGTCGATATTTTCTTTCCTTTTTTTATTTTTCGTTTTTCTTTTTTGTTCACCGTTTTTCCTTGGTTTTTATATTTTTATTCTATATACTTTCCTTTCTTTGTTTTTTTCACTGGTTTTCTTAGGTTTTCTGTACTTTTTCCTTATACTTTGGTCTGCTTCATTTTTGCTTTTGCTTCATTTTATTTCTTTGTAATTTTTATCAGTTTTTTCTGGTTTTTCTTCTTTAGGTTTTATCGGGTTCTATTTTCAACACATGTATACATTTTTCATAGGCGTTCTAGATTTTTCGTACATAGGAGGAACATTTCTGTTGTACACATTAAACAGTTTTGATGAAATAGATGATTAACATTTTCGGAAAATATATATTTTTCATTTCTACTTATTTATACACATTGTACATTTTTGTAGACATCCAATATATTTTATATATACTTTAACATTAATAAATACATGTTTCACATTTTTAATTGAACATTTATTTTGAGGTTTCAATGTTTTTTTAAATACACATTGAATCATTTTTTGACTGATACAAACACTTTTGCCACATGTAAAATTTTATTTCATTTGCACAAACATTTATGCAAAATTTGATGAACATATTTCTGAAAATGTAATATACATTTTTTATAATGTAAGAAACATTTTTTTAGATGCACGATCATTTGTTTTACATTGTATAAACATTTTTTAAAGGCATGTACATTTTTTCTAAGGCGTTGTATTTTTTAAAATGCCATAAACATTGCTTTTACATATAACTAATATTTTTAATGCAAGATTAACATTTTAAAAATGTAAATTATTTTGCAATATATATAATATATATTGAAAATATTTTTTGAATATAAAAAAGTAGAAAAAAGTGAAGAAAAAACGAAAAACTGGAGGAAAAAGGAAGAAAAAAGAACCGCATGACGTTGTCATGACATCACTCGTGTTTACTGGGACGTCCAGTAGCGTCTCCCTAAGGCGACTCCAGCTAGTGTCCCGCAACGAGCGGGACATAACCGCGCCCGAAGAGGCCTCATATCACCGAGTACTTCTATTAGAAAATGTCCATGCATTCCAAAAGGTTCACAACTATAGAAAAAGGGTTCACAAATCTCAGACATGATATTTATGTATCACTGAACAACAATTCCATATGTACAAAAATAAATGTTTGTGACTCACAAAATGTTAACATACTTAAAAATGTTTATATATTTACAATAAAAGTAGATATGGAAATAAAGAATAACTATATTCTAAATATAAGGCAATTTAAGAAAGAAATCAGGAAATGGCAAAAAATAATAAGAAAAAGTGGAGTCAATATAGAAAAAGAGAAGGAAAGGAAACAGAGAAAGCAAAAAAGAAAAGAAGGGAAAAAGAAAAACCAAAAACAGAAGAAAGGAAAAAAATTCGCTTATTGGACCAGACCAACTGCTCCGACCTTCATGCTAGTATTCCTTTGGCCTCGCTTATGGTGAGCGCTAGGAAATCCGAGCCCGGAGCCCTGATACTGTGAGGGCAAGCAAACATGAGTATCAATAACTACAATGGCCAATAGTCCATAGAATCTAGATTATTCAGTTAAAGCAGGACTACAGGAAGAGAAAAATAAATATTTCCCATGTAATTTATGAACATTGTCTTCCCAGGGTTGAGTGGTTGACTCCAGGGGAAAGGTGGAAACTGCGGATACCACATAACTGCCAAAATGGAACCTGAAATTCATCGACCGGCCACGTATTTCTGTTGCTGTCTAGATAAAGGCTCACAGAACCTACAATGTTGTATTTTGTCACTTTTCTGAAAGTTCATTACAAAAATCCTGAAAAACTGGTGATACCAAAGCATGTTGATAACAAGAAAACATGAAGTATTATAGCCTTTTGTAATGCTAAGCTGACCGGGATGGGGCGATTCTGATGGAGCACAGGCTCGAAGCTCTGTAGGCATGGACAAGTAGGTGAACAACAGCTAGAACAACAATAAACAACAAGAAACAAGACACCATTTGGCTTCTGCTTCTGCTAATAACAATCTAAGTAGTAAAGTATATGATAGAATACGAATCTAGCCTTGGACATTCTTGGTCCTGATCATTTTTTTTCTAGCCTTGGGCAAGTTCCGCGCAATTTTCTGAACTGAGATTAAGATAAAATATCTGTATCTGGACCACAACTCGAGGTCTCAAGCCTAATTGGAGCATGCTGTCCAAATTTTGTAGGTTCTCAGATCTAGTACATAAAAAAAATGAAGTGGTATACAAGTTTAAGTCCTCCAGGAATTAATAATTTAACACATGTGCACAGGTCAGATGCTGCATAAGTTAACACATTGCCGAGTCACATGGGAAGTTGGGAACAAGAACAATGATCACTTTGGAATTAAAAAAGAGATACTAATGCATTGCTTAAAAAATTACAATCCACAGGACTACAAATCATGATATAGCACGGACACCCAAAGGGATCAATGTTTACTAACTAGCTAGGGACTGAACCAGGTAGAACTATTAGCAGAGGCTATATACTGTTACCTGCAACAAGGTGCTGAGATGAGATTCACCATTCGTCCGAAGGTAAGTGCCAAAGGTTCCAGTTTCAGTCTTAGTGTTGTCCAACAAACAAAAGGGCATTACACAATGATAATATTAGTCTTTTACTTAGAAACACCTTCAGGTAAATTATGGTACACAAACTGACAAAGGAAAATGGCAAAAACAAAGTTGAAAGCGACGTTTACTAACCTTCACTAGAATATGGGCGTAAGCAAAACAACACGATGCAAGTCGGGGAAGTTTCTAAGGATATAATTAGTTTTATACTCATGATTCTCTCTTTACTGCATCCAGATACCAACTCTCTTCAAATCAACATTCATTTTCCTTTATGCGGCCACTTGAAACCAGCATTTGACAACTCCTTCGAGTTGCAGCATCTGAGCTGCAATGGCTGCTTCAGCAATAGGAGGATGGGTGGCCTCAGCCTTCATCACCAAGCTAGTTGAGAAGGTGTGCTCCTATGCTGGGGACCAGTATGAATACCAACGGAAAGATACAAAGGAGAAACTGAGAATCCTAGAGAAGAATCTATCATCGATCCAAACAGTGATACACATAGCCGAGAGAGTGCAGGCAAAGAACACAGCCATGGGAAGTTGGCTAAGGAGAATCAAAGATGCTGCCTGTCAAGCTGAGGATGTTCTCGATTTGTTTGACTATCGAGTTCTGCAAGCACAAGCTGAAGACAGGGCCACGATTAACTCAGTTGCTTCAGCTGCAGCTGGCTCGTCTTCTTCATCCGCAAGCACCATGACCACTGTCTCTACCACCACTAGCAGCAGCAGAGGCTCAACAGTAAATCAGTCGGTTCGTCTTCTCAAACGCTTTCTATTCTCTGATGAAGATATAGATGAGTTGATTTCTGTAGTCGATAAGTTTGTTGAGATTGATAGTGAGATGCAAAGATTTCTGGAATTTGTGAAGATAGAGGACAGCAGGCCAGAACAGGCAGTTCAGTGGCGCACAACAACCTCTATGCAAGGCTCAGGGAAGTTTTTTGGTCGAGTTAATGAAGAAAACCGTCTGAAGGAATTACTTGTTCAGATCAATGGGCAATCCAGCCAGCCATATGATGTTATATCAGTTGTTGGTATTGGTGGTGTTGGTAAGACTGCTTTAGTACAGAGAGTGTATAACCAACGCTATGTCACACATCACTTTGATCTCACAGTATGGCTCCATGTCTCAGATAAATTTGATGTTGGACGTCTAACAAAAGAGATGGCACAGTCAAATCTCAGCATATTT
>NW_021172864.1:0-962 GCF_002162155.2 Triticum dicoccoides
TATTGCAGAAGTCCCCTCCTAGAACCATTGTCATGCTGCCGAAGGGTCTCTCTCATTATTGTTATCATTTTTATTCCTTAGTATATCTCTTAGGGTTTTGTCTAGAGCCTCAAAACATATTTTGTTTGCCTTTGAAGCCTCATCCCACAGAATTAGTGATGTTTGTTTTATTAGTTCGGGCAAGTGTGAACCTTTTTTGATGTCACATGTTCACTCTTCTGTAAGCATTGAAAATATATGGAACCTTGAGTGTGCTTTTCTACCTCTTTGTAGAAGTAGCGCTGCAATACCACATGATGTCACTGCTTGTACTATCTTTCCTTCTGAACGTAATTTTGTTGTGATTGCTTTCAATAGTCTTCCCTGTACCGCGATATCCATCTATAAAAAATGTTTTCTCAAATCCTTGTCGACTGATTCTATTATGTATCCAAATGCGCGCCGTTGTTCGCTGTTTAGATTACACAAAGATATACCTAGGTGTTCAACTTGTAGCTCTTCTTTGTTGTAGTTCATCTCTTCATTGAGTAGCATGTTTCCAATTTCTTTTAGTCCTGAGGAGTTTGGCAGTTCGATTCCAGGGTATTCCTTGAGTGTCTATCCATCCTGTCTCATAAGCTTTTCAATTTCTAGCAAGCTGTCGTCTTTCTTCTCTCTATCTGTTAGACGTAGTGTAGGATAGTTCAAGATTTTTATCTGTTTGCATTCCATGTCTTCACTTAAAACATCCCAACATGATTCCCACATCTTTGTTGGATCTGTAACCTTGCAGTCACATAAGGTGGTTGTGAAAAGTTGTCGTAGCTGGTTTCCAGTTGCCTGATTTGATGCCTTTTTGATACACTTAGTGCAGTCTTTGTCGTCATCAAGAAATCCTAATGCTTCACACGCCGCCTTGTATGATTTATAGACAACTCCATTTACCTTTCTTATGTCTTCAAAAGATGTGCATCCTTTGACAA
>NW_021172865.1:0-1015 GCF_002162155.2 Triticum dicoccoides
GTTCATCTGGGTGATGGCTAGAGTGAAATGATTATGTCGGTAATGAGAGTGGTGTGGTGAACACGTTTTGGTAAAGGTATCGATGAGAGGCCATGTAGGAGTACATGGTGGGTTGTTTCATTGAAGCCGACCTTAAGCACTGAGATCTGTATGTGTGATTTAAGATACAGCTACTACCATGCATTGGGCCCTGAAATATGACCCCGCTCGACTTCTTATTCGCCCTAGCTCTCTGTCCAGGAGTTGCAAGTAGTTTCTGGTGTTTGTAGCCTACTGGAGGCCGTGGACAGCGCTGACCGTAGGGGTGGGCTGTGATGCGGTAGGTACGTGGCACGGTGTACCGAATACCCGTTAGGTATCTCGGGAACCCTGTTCACATCGTTCGGGGCCGTATGGGAAACCTCGGCCGGACTCCCTGCAGATGGAACCTGGATAGGCGATAAACCTGGACTAGAGACTTAGGTGTTTAGGTAGGTCGTGGTCTACACCCACGTCAGCTTTCGCTTGAAGTATGCCGAGCACATGTCGTGTGCAGACGCTAAGTGGTGGAAACATGTATGAAGAAGTACACCCCTGCAGGGTTATCATGATCTATTCGAATAGCCGCGTCCGCGGTAAAGGACTACTTGGTTGCCTATACAGTTCATAGACAAGTAAATGGAAACTACTAAAAGCTTCAAGATAAGTGTGAGTGCCGAGGATGGCTCTTCCGTAGGAAGACGGAGGTGGATCCTCGGTAGTGTATTGAAGTGGTGAGTAGTGGACTCGTGTGCGCAAAACCATTTCAAGTTGGAGTCTCGTAGGTTAGCCTAGCCAAGAGTCAAAGATGGCTTGCTGCAATAACTCCACCAACCCTTCTTGATAATATGCATGTATGTAGGATCTGATGTAAGTCTTGCTGAGTACCTTTGTACTCATGTTGCTATAATTTACATTTTTACAGAAGACGCTGCAACCCCTTCTGATGGGTTCTACGTAGACGTTGACATCAATGAGTAGGCTAAGGCCCAGGTGG
>NW_021172866.1:0-1745 GCF_002162155.2 Triticum dicoccoides
AGGAGGAATCTGGCCCAGTAATGATGTACTGTTTCATCGGGTTCTTGCCTGATTTTGGATAGATCGATTACGTTGGGGTGGGTGGGTGGAATTAAATCCGAAGCCTCACCCCATCTAAGGCTCAGAGGCCGAGGAATTTCTGAACTCGAATATTTGGATTCCTGGATGTTGTCTAATGAATCCAGCCCGTCGCCTGACTCTAAGTTCAAGTCTTGAGTGATATCCTCCCCTACGCGGGTATCCATCTTGGAGGGATCGGGAATCCGGACGTAGCGAGTCCTTAAGATAGATGAAGGGTCTCCGCACTGTCCCTCTACCACGGCAACATGATGGGTGACTTGGGGAGAGTTAATCTCTCTCAGATCGGTTTTAGGACCGATCTGGTCGTAATCCGTAGCGACTCCCAGGGCGGCGAAGCGATCCAAGAGCTCGTTTATGGAGGAAAGCTCCATTGGATCTAACTTCTCGGCGAGTTCCGATCTGACATGAAGATTGTTTTCGATGGCTCGAGAGGTCATCGTCGGCGCAGAAACCGAACAGGCGGTCATAAGAAAACCACCTAGCCGGAGGGTTTGGCCGACAACCAAAGCTCCCTTAGCAATGGTGCCGTCTTTAAAGACGGGGCGAGGCATCCTTCCCGATGGTGACGACACAAAGGAACTCTCAATGAAAGCACCAATGTCGGTGTCAAAAACGGCGGATCTCGGGTAGGGGGTCCCTAACTGTGCGTCTAGGCCGGATGGTAACAGGAGGCAAGGGACACGAAGTTTTACCCAGGTTCGGGCCCTCTCGATGGAGGTAAAACCCTACGTCCTGCTTGATTAATATTGATGATATGGGTAGTACAAGAGTAGATCTACCACGAGATCGAGGAGGCTAAACCCTAGAAGCTAGCCTATGGTATGATTGTTGATGTGTATTTTGTCCTACGGACTAAAACCCTCCGGTTTATATAGACACCGAATAGGGTTAGGGTTACATAGAGTCGGTTACAACGGTAGGAGATCTTCATATCCGTATCGCCAAGCTTGACTTCCACGCCAAGGAAAGTCCCTTCCGGACACGGGACGGAGTCTTCAATCTTGTATCTTCATAGTCCAGGAGTCTGGCTGAAGGTATAGTCCGGCTATCCGAACACCCCCTAATCCAGGACTCCCTCAACTAGTTTCACACAAATTCTTGACCGATCCTGGGCTGCCGCAAGGCTTCCCCGCGGGTGGAGCGTATACGTCGTACTCCAGGGCCCTTTCATGAATTTATTAGAGAACACCCAATTCTCACAGACTGCGACGTTAACAGTCAAATTCATATAGGTGTGTTCCTTAGAAGATTTTCTACAGAACAACATCTCTGCTTACCCGAATAAGCCACTTGAAACACATTAAGATAAGTATCAACCTACCATGTAGATCAGGAGGGTATTGCATCTTCATGGGGTGGGAGAGTTAATATAGGGATACTCTCCTCTCAGCTGACCAACAGCTTGTCTCCCACTTCTACTTCATGGGATCTCCGATCACATAGAGTGGGTTACCACTATGGACAACTCATGCGGTGGGTCTCAAGCCCATCTCCATCGATGCATTATCTAGCACGTTACGTGATAGACCATTTGTGAAGGGATCTGCCAAGTTTTCCGACGTTTGGCTATAATCCAACGTAATAACTCTGGAGTTCCTCAATTTTCTGACAGATTTTAGTCTCCTCTTCACATGTCTTGAGGACTTCATATTGTCCTTTGAACT
>NW_021172867.1:0-1081 GCF_002162155.2 Triticum dicoccoides
CGTCCTCCCACGTCCGGCCACCGCCTCAGCTCGCCGCTGCAGGGCGCAGCACCGGCCGGCCGGCCACTCCGCGGTCGCGCCCGTGGTTGGACTCGGGCACGGGCACCACACTTGTGCGCCCGCACGCCCGTTTGCCCGATTGGCCCCTGGGGCCTATGACAGGGGGCCCCACGCCCAGAACGATTTTATAAAAAAAAAGAATTAAAAAAATGTATATATTAAATAAATAAATAATAATTAAATTAATTAATTAATTAAGGAATTAATTAAGTTAATTAATCATAATTAGATTAACCTAATTAACTAATTAGTTTAATTAAACAGTAATTAGATTAGCTAAACATTAATTAGACTAAACAGTCAATGACGAACGGGACCCACCTGTCAGGTTGACCAAGTCAACCCTGTTGACTGCTGACGTCAGCATGACATCATGCTGACGTCATAAATTCATTTTCGAATTAAATAATTAATTAATTAAATTCCAGAAATTAATATAATCTTTAGAAAATCATATCTTTTAATCCGTAACTCGGATTAAAATATTTTCAACATGAAATTTGCTCAGAACGACGAGACGAATCCGGATACGCAGCCCGTTCGTCCGCCACACATCCCTAGCATAACAAACACGCAACTTTCCCCCTCCGGTTCATCTGTCCGAAAACGCGAAACTCCGAGAATACTTTCCCGGATGTTTCCCCCCTTCGTCGGTATCACCTACTACCGCGTTAGGGCACACCAAACACCGCGTATTGTCTTGTTACACTTTGTGATGCCTTGATTGCTCTGTTATTTATTGTGTTCCCTCTCCGTTACTTCTTTCCGGTAGACCCCGAGACTGCCGGCGACCCCCAGTTCGACTACGGTGTTGACGACCCCTCTCTCTTGCCAGAGCAACCAGGCAAGCCCCCCCCCCCTTGATCACCAGATATCGCCTATTCTACTCTATACTGCTTGCATTAGAGTAGTGTAGCATGTTACTGCTTTCGTTAATCCTATTCTGATGCATAGCCTGACATTGTCGCTACATCTGTTGATACCTTACCTGCAATCCTATATGATTAGTATAGGATGCTAG
>NW_021172868.1:0-964 GCF_002162155.2 Triticum dicoccoides
CATTTTCGAGAATCTATCCACGACAACAAATATGCTATCCCTCCCCTTCTTTGTTCGAGGTAAACCTAAAACAAAGTCCATAGATATATCCTCCCAAGGAACACTAGGTACAGGCAAAGGCATATATAAACCATGAGGATTGAGTCGTGACTTAGCTTTTTGACATGTAGTGCAGCGAGCAATAAAACGCTCAACATCCCGTCTCATCTTTGGCCAAAAGAAATGTGTAGCAAGTACGTCCTCCGTCTTCTTCACGCCAAAGTGTCCCATTAATCCTCCTCCATGCGCCTCCTGCAACAATAAAAGACGAACGGAGCTAGCTGGAATGCATAGCTTGTTAGCACGAAACACAAATCCATCGTTAACAACAAACTTGTTCCACATTCTTCCTTCTTTACAATTCTGCATTACATCTTTAAAATCAGCATCATGCACATATTGATCTGTGATGGTCTCCAAACCAAATATTTTGAAGTCAAGTTGTGAAAGCATAGTATAGCGACGAGACAATGCATCAGCAATAACATTTTCTTTTCCCTTCTTGTGTTTAATGACATAAGGGAAAGTCTCAATGAATTCAACCCATTTAGCATCTCTACGATTCAGTTTAGCTTGACTTTTAATATGTTTCAAAGATTCATGATCAGAATGTATAACAAATCCTTTGGGCCATAAATAATGTTGCCATGTTTCTAAAGTCCGAACAAGAGCATATAATTCTTTATCATAAGTAGAATAATTCAGACTAGGCCCACTCAATTTTTCAGAAAAGTATGCAACAGGTTTGCCATCTTGTAATAACACACCTCCTAATCCAATTCCACTAGCATCACATTCAAGCTCAAAAGTCTTATTAAAATCAGGAAGTTGGAGTAAAGGAGCATGTGTCAACTTATCTTTCAATACCGTGAAGGCTTCTTCCTGTGCGGTACCCCAAAGAAAAGGCACATCTTTCTTTGTAAGC
>NW_021172869.1:0-3754 GCF_002162155.2 Triticum dicoccoides
CACGCAGGCTCAAAGGGATCACGAGATTATTCATGCTGGAAACTTTCGTGTGCAGCCACAAGCTACTATGGGCTCTAGCATAGTTGACTAAGTCGTGCGAACTCTTACAGTGGTAGACTAGCAGATCTAGGGGAAAGTAGGTGTAACTATCTACCCGATCGTAAGGTGCTAGCGCTTCTGAAAGGCTATGTCTCGGTCATCCGTTTCTCAAACACCATGTAGTGCGAGAATCCCAACGGAGGAGATCGAGTCTTGTGGGGAAAAGTGCGCAAACCTCTGCAGAGTGTATAAACTAATCATGGTTAGCCGTGTCCCCGGATATGGATGTTTTGAGTATCTAGTACCTGGATTATCATGTGAATCTCATCATGTTACATTAATCAATTTTGTTGGTTTTAACGATGATGCTTAATTGGGATTGAGAGGGTGTCTACACTCTCAATGTTTAACAACCACCATGATAGTTAAATAAAAATTTATTCCTTTGCAGTAGGGAAAAATTGGCTTTATGCAAAACTGTAACCATAGAACTTTCAATCAGCCATATATGCATATAGTATAACATTATTGTTTCATTACCTCTATGTGTTACATTGCCATCATATTCCATGTGCTGACCCGTTTTCGGGCTGCAACATTCATGTTGCAGACTTTTCAGACGACGAGTAAGGTGCCTTTATGTCGTGGTTCTATACTCAGTGATGCCATTGGATTTGATGGACTCACTTATCTTCCAAGCCTTCCGCTGTTATCGTTTTTAGAAGGCCTTAAGCCATATTTATTGTAATAAGTTCTCTTCTGAGGCACTTGATGTAATAAGTGTGTGATTGCTACTCTGTTATAAATCCTTCAAGTACTGTGCGTGTCAGCATTACTGATCCAGGGATGACACTAAAGCACAGAGATCAGACTGTTTGAGGTCTGGTCGCTACAAGTTGGTATCAGAGCACACGCTGACTATGGGACACGACCACTAAGCTAAAAGCCATAGATCACTACTCACTCTTCTCATTTCTGACTCCTCATCTTCTCTATTCTTTTAGGATGGCGGATGCAAGGAACAAGTTCACGCAACCGGATGAAGATACACCCTTTAGACGCCACTTGAAGGAAGTCACTAGATACCTGAATATCGGAGTACCAAGCTTCACCGGGACCTACAACGCCACTTTACCTGAAGAGGAGCGTTGGATGATTCAAGTTCAAGTTCCAGGAAGGACGTTCATACCCGTCACTGAGCCCATAGAGTTTTCCTTCGATGCACCAACTTGGAGTCTAGGAAAGAGCATGGCAGCTCACATCACCATGGGACGCACTGGAGAAGTTTACCAGAAGGATCTCAAGGATACTATCTACCAGATTTGTGGGTGCCGAGATGAGCAATGGGAGATGATCAGCACCAGGAAGGATAGATCAATTGCAGCTTTCATCCAGGAGTTAAACCAGCACATTCGACGCCAGGAGAACCACATGTGAGCAGGCATGATAGATCTGAAGAAGGCCATGACCAAGATCATGGAGTTGGAGGAAGAACTCAAGTCTACACGCGATGGACATGAGGAGGAAATAGCAACACTCGTGGAGAAGAATGATGATCTGAAGAAGAAGCTAAAGGTATTCATGGGATTTCCCGCGACTGGAGGAGAAGACGAAGATTGCACTTGTCCAGAGAACTACATCATCATCGACGACACCGACTCGGACCCAAACGATAGCGATGATGACTATGTTGATGAAGCTGGAGCAGATATCATGGAGTCTTCATCGGAGCAGTTTTTCTAGTCGACCACCATAACAATAGTAGTATTCCCCTATGTATCTAGTATAGTCCGAGCACTTTTATAACGGTAGTTAGACCGTTGTATGCCCTTGTTTGATTGAATGAAGTAATTTTGTTTGCATTTGTCTCATGTGCATATGGGTAGTGTTTTCTCTCTAGACCTCTTTCTATTCTATATTCTCATCTATTCTAAACCCTCAGATGCCTCTGAGACGTGACAATGGATTTTCTTTCCCACCGGAGCTCACTCAGTTGATCCAGCAGCAGAATGCCTTGATGCAGTTGCTAGTCCAGAATCAGAATCAGGGGAATAACAACAACAACCCACCACCGCCACCACATGTTGATCACTTAACCCGTTTTCTTAGACTGAATTCGTCGGTGTTCTCCTGTAGCACCGAGCCGATAGTTGCAGATGATTGGCTCTGCAAGACAACAAGGGAGTTGACCACTGCAGGATGCACAGATGCGGAAAGGGTGCATTTTTCTGCCCATCAACTTGAAGGACCCGCAGCATCATGGTGGGAGAATTTCACAGCCACTTATCCTATCGACACTGTCACATGGGATCAGTTTCAGCAGGCTTTCCGTACTGCCCATGTTTCAGCAGGAGCTATGGCCATGAAGAAGCGTGAGTTTCGCAACTTGCGCCAAGGAGGACGAACAGTTGGCCAGTATGTGGATGACTTTAACTACTAGGGAAAACCCTAGTAGTAGCGCGGGTTTTAAGGCTATCAGCAGCAACGGTCAGAACCGTACCAACCAATCAACCCCAGCCAAGAGAGACCTGAGCCAAGTCACTTGCTATAAGTGTTAGAAGACCGAACATTATGCCAATGAATGTCCTGAAGCCCAGAATGGAAATGGCAATGGAAGCTCTGGGAAGAAGCCGAACCCTTTCAACAGGGGACAGGTGAACCACGTTAACGTGGAGGAAGTTGAAGCCCAGCCAGATGCAGTAATATGTAAGTTTTTGGTTAAGTCATTAACTGCAATCGTTCTTTTTGATACTGGTGCATCGCATTCATACATATCAAGGGGATTTGTGGATAAATATAAACTGCCCACCAAGGTTCTTAGAACACCAATGCTAGTAAGCTCACCAGGAGCCGAGTATATGGCCAGTCGAGGATGTTTTCAAGTGCCATTGAGTATAGGTAGGCATGTTTTCCTCTCGGACTTAATCATTTTGGAATCACAAGGTTTGGATGTAATTTTGGGTATGGATTGGCTGTCGATGTATGGAGGAAACATCGATTGCGCCAGTAAGTCGATTTTGCTTACCACCCCAGAAGGAAGAAGGATCAAGTATGTATCACGGCATGAGCCGAAGAAGACACAAGTAAATTCCTTATCAGGAGTTGTGCAGGAGGAAGTACCAGTGGTGAAGGATTTCCCTGATGTATTTCCAGAAGAGTTGCCAGGCATGCCACCGGATAGAGACATTGAGTTTTTGATTGAGCTTTTGCCAGGCACAAGGCCGATATCTAAGAGACCGTACTGGATGCCCGCACAAGATTTGGAGGAAATTAAGAAGTAGATTAAGGAGTTACTGGATAAAGGCTATATTCGCCCAAGTTCTTCACCTTGGGGATCACCAGTGCTTCTAGTGGAGAATAGGGATGGATCGTTGAGGATGGTTGTTGATTATCAAGGACTGAATGAAGTAACGATCAAGAACAAGTACCCACTGCCGATGATCAATGATCTGTTTGACCAATTGCAAGGAGCTAAGGTATTTTCCAAGATCGATTTGCGATCGGGATACCATCAGTTGAAGATTCGAGAGCAGGATATACGTAAGACGGCTTTTACCACCAGATACGGGCTGTATGAGTATACCGTTATGTCATTTGGTCTGACTAATGCACCTACCTATTTCATGAACATGATGAACAAGGTGTTTATGGAGTTTCTGGATAAGTTCGTCGTGGTGTTCATTGATGATATTTTGGTCTACTCGAAGAATGAAGA